>NC_051185.1:116550411-116605411 GCF_013339695.2 Rhipicephalus sanguineus
CGTCGTCAGGTCTGCTTCAGGTCGCAAAGTTCCGTCTTCAGGACGTCGACGTCGCTCGGCGTGCGGCGGGGGCTCGGAACTTCGTCGCGGTGTCGTCGTCGACGGCGGAGGATCTTCAGCATTTCGTCGTTCAGCAACCGCACCTCCACCGGTTGCTGCCCTTAGTTTTCCGGATATGGTCTAGGCGACCGGCCACGGTTTGGGCCAGTGTACTGCCGGCGGTGCGGTGACATGTAGCGGCCGGGCGAGGGTGAGCGGGAAGGTCGTCGTTCTTGCCATTGTTTGCCTGTGAGGTAGTTGTCGATGTCGCGAGGCCGTTCGCTTGGCTGCGGGCGCGACGCGTTGACGGCGAATCCGCGTAGCCCCATCTGACGGTACTGGCAGCGGCGGTACGTGTGGCCGGCCTCCCCGCAGTGGTAGCAGAGCGGGCGGTTGTCGGGGGCGCGCCAGACATCGGTCTTCCTCGGGGTGTAGCGCTGGCCGACAGGTGGGCGGTAGGGCGTTGGTGGCGGCGGCGGCGTCTGGCCGACAGGTGAACGGTAGGGCGTCGGTGGCGGCGGCGGCGCCTGGCGACGGTGCTGCGGCGGTGTGTCGTCTTGGCGTGGACGTGGAGGAGGAGCATGACGGCGGGCTGCAGCAGCATAGCTCATAGCTTGCGGCTGCGGCTCTACTAGCTGAGGCGCGCCGAGTGAATGCTGGATCTCCTGGCGCACGACGTCGGCGATGGAATCTACTTGAGGTTGCGACGAAGGTAGAAGTTTTCGCAGCTCCTCTTGCACGATTGCTCGAATCGTCTCACGCAGGTCGGCGGATCCTAGCGCTTGAACGTCGGCGTAGCTTGTGGTCGAGAATCTGCGGTCGTATTGCCGTGTTCGCATCTCAAGCGTTTTCTCGATTGTTGTTGCTTCGGAGACAAATTCTTGGACGGTATTCGGCAGATTCCTCATAAGGCCAGCGAAGAGCTGTTCCTTTACTCCTCGCATGAGGAAACGAACCTTCTTTTCTTCAGGCATGTTGGGGTCAGCATGGCGGTACAGCCGGGTCATTTCTTCCGCGAAGATGGTCACGTTTTCGTTCGGGAGCTGAACCCGTGTCTCCAGCAAGGTTGCGGCCCTTTCCTTTCGGACGACGCTCGTGAACGTCTCCAAAAAAGCACTGCGAAAGAGATCCCAGGTTCGAAGCGTGGACTCCCGGTTCTCGAGCCATGTCCTTGCTGCTTCTTCCAGGTAAAAGTAGACGTGGCGCAGCTTGTCCTCGGAGTCCCAGTTGTTGAACGCCGAGACCCTTTCGAAGGTCTCGAGCCAGGTTTCCGGGTCTTCGAATGACGACCCGCGGAAAGTTGGCGGCTCCTTGAGCTGCCGGAGAAGTATCGGCGCAGGCTGCACGGGGTCGGTCATCGTCGCTGCGGTCGGTGTTGGGGCCTGGGGCTGCCTGGTGTTTTCGGGAAGGAGCCCGTACTCTGGCTGCAGTCCCTTCTGCCTGCGGCTTGTTCGACGATCCGGGTTTTCTTTGCCGTCGTCCTCCTCGCGGCTTGGGCTTGGGTCAGCGCTTCGCGGTGGCGTCTGGATCATGAAGCAGCACCTCCACCAGATGTCACGTGGTCGTGACGTCGACGAAGACAGCAGTCAGCAGGTCCGAGGTGAAACTGTTTATTTGGCCGAACTTGTGGCCGAGAAACTGATAGCCAAACTACAGCAATACACTGATAGCGGCGGACAGAACGTCGACCGTCGATCAACTCACAAGTGGTGAGGCGCGTCGGCTTTTATACAGGCGCTATCGAACTTTCCAGCGATATCGCTGCTTGTTGCGCATGTTCTAGAATAAGCTCGAGCGTTCGCGTCTTGCGCGCAATCTTAACAAAACGATCTACTAATCTCGTGAAGCTTCTCGAACACTGAGGCGCGGTTCGCGCTGAGCGTCGCTGGCAGTCTTTGTGGGCGAAAACGGAATACAACAAAAGTGATAATAAGGAACGCACGTGGCAATATTGTCGCTTGGTCGAATGTGGGCCGATCACGGAGGCAATACAAAACCAGGTGAGGTGAAGGAAGCTTGCAAATCCTCCGATCCTGGAGGCAGTGCAAAACCACGTTAGGTGCAGAAAGTTGTCGGTGGGGTGTGGGGGAGGACCAATACTTTGACAAAGAAAACAATAAGATGGCTTTGGCCTTCGAGTCGTCTTAGGCGATTGCTTAAGGGACCAGGGTGTGTTTTTTCTGACCTCATGGTGTCGATCGATGAACGCTGCTACTACTTCGGTGGCCAGAGCCAAGCGAGCCCAGTCGTTGCCGGGCCCGACTAGAGGCTCGTTGGACTGCAGGCACTCCGACCATGATTGGCCCAGCGGCGCCCCACGGAGTAGGGCTGCGACCAGTTCGAGGGCGAAGCCGCCGTAGTTTAGCGAGGCGGGCGCGTCGGCGCCGAAGCGAGGAGGGAGGAGCCATGTTAGGGGAATGCGGCCTCTGCCGCTTGCGGTCACCTGCGGGAAGAGGACTTGTCACCGAAAGCTAGACCTACTTATGGTCAGCCACATTGAATATCAAATACCGAGTCTCAACGAACTGGATCACGTTCGGAAATGTAAGAATATTTCCAAAAATTATTGCAGGAAAGTCTTTCAAATAATTGCATTGAATACGGTTATTACAGGTATTAGTATCATTCATCACTTTTACGCGTTTCTTACCTTTGTTGTAGTCAAATATCGACAGGTTGTCCTAAGTGTTTTGAGTGCCATTTCAATCTTTGTCACTCTTTTTTGTTCTTGCAGCTTTCGAATGGACATGTCTGCAGATTCACTCATTACTTCACCCTATGTAATATCGAGTTAATGATCTTTTTATTAACTTAGTTACCTCTTATTGCCCCGTTCCTTTTTTAGATTTCGAATGGTTATATGTCAGGTTAAAAATAGCTGATTGTGAGCCTTTTTACATAGTGTTGTTAGATACTTGCATCTAAGTTGTGTGTCTATTTACATGTCTCTTTGCCAGACTGTAATTCGAAGCAAAACCGCCGTCAGGCTCTGTAGCCCTTCGCTTTTGCCTCGATTTCTGTTAAGTGTACAGAAATAAATAATAAACAAATCACTCAGAAAGGAGACACGCTATGGTGACTCGGCTACAAACACCGTGCACAAAGGCGCGATTCGTCGGAGGAGTCATCGGTGTGCGCAGCAAAACCTCGCCGAGCGATGACGTCACCATGCGTTGCCTAGCAACGCGTTGGAGGAAGCAAAGGATGAGGAGATGAGAAGGAGATGAAATAAATTAAACAAAATAAAATTTCTTGGCGAGGCGGGATTCGAACCCGGGTACCCACGGTCCGAAGGCGAGCGTCGTAGCACTCGGTCACGCAGGCACGCTAGCAGAACAAGCACTTATGGGAACCGTACGGTTGCGTTGCCATGGGCGATAGAACGAGAAAGAGATAGAGCGAAAGAGAAAGAACAGAAAGGTTGGAAGAGAAAGAAAGAGAAAGAAAGAAATACAGAGAGAAAATGAGAAAAAAAAACGAAGACAAAGAAAGAAGCGTAGTACCACCACGTAAAGTGTAGTATAGCAAGGAGGTGGGAAAGAAAAGTGAGGGTAGAGAAGATGGCAAGGAGGAGGGGAGAGAGCAAAGCAGATCATGACCATGTATACTACAGCATAGCAAGAGGGAGGGAAAGTAAGTGAGGGTGAGGAGCGTTACGAGATTGATGAGTAGGGACAGGACACCAGCTACGCTGTTTGCACAGCCTTCGCACTAATAGTGCGTAGCTTTCCCCATTTTTTTTTTTTTTGTAGATTAGAGGCAGGTAAGCCTGACGCACTTGGCTACTTGCCTGCACTTCGGGCTGCCTCGGTGGCGGGATTGGGTAAAAGTAGCCGGAGCCACCGAAGAACACGCTGTGCAGTTCTTTGCTTCGGATGTGGGTCAGTGCGGTCAAGTAGGCCTCCAGGAAGGAGTGATGCCTGTCGTCCTCGGTCACTTGCAGGTCTTCGTAGAAGTTGTCCAGGTGGCTCGTCGTGGGTAGGGCCAAAGTGAACTTGGCATTTCTGGAGGTGCATGCACGGTGGGTCGGTGTCATTGCGCGTGTATTCAAAGAACTTTGAAGTACGTTGAAGTTTTGTCAAAAATGACGTCAAACACACAATTCGTGTATACGGAAAAAATATTAACTATAGCGAAATATATAGAAAAAAAGAGGCTTTAAACTACACTGCTTTTATATAGAAGGTTCAGTTGTGAGCTGAATGTTGAGCTGTCCCATATATAATGGAAGTTAGCAGCGGAATGTTTTTAACGAACAAGGCGCGTGGTTGTGCTATACCGCAGCGCCCAATTATATTACTGAAAAGATATCAGCAAAGATATTAGTAATGAGAAGATATTAGCTGTCCACACGCAGGAGCCAGGAAGCCAGGAAACAAAAGTACAAAATATATGTTTCATTTGACAGTTTTCGTCGCCCAGCATGTCTGAAAGCCAACCCCACCGCAGTGAACATTATCACAAGTCAAGATAGCTGAGTTTGCTAAACCCGCATACTGCATTGGGCCGAAATTAGTGTCGAGGTCTCCGAAAGACAAATCATCCATCGTTGTTTGCATGCTAACGTGCAACTGGCACAGCATACTATAGAGCGCTGCGAGAACTTCAACAGTTGTCTCCCCCCCCCCCTCCCAAGACGACTCGCGTCACACTGTTTACATGACTTCATTCTAAAAAGACAGGGCGTGCAAACACGGACGCAAGAAAGAACTCAGGACACCACAAACGCCGTTTGTGGTGTCCTGACTTCTTTCTTGCGTCCGTGTTTGCACGCCCCGTCTTTTTAGAATGAATACTTACCAACTAGCTCAGCTCTCTGTTATTCTATGTTTACACGACACTGTGATGCCGTCTCCGATATCGAAACCGAAAGTGGCTTTTTTTAAGGAAGTGCTGTTAAAAAGTTTATTCAGTGCGTTCCGACGCACAGTGACTCTTTTTTCGTGTTCTCGTCACCAGTGCTTATATTTAAAGCAACAATACAAGAATTTCTACATTAATGTCAGTGCTCCTTTAAATATGGCTTCACCTCGCCATACGCTTCATTGTTCGCGCGCACTTTGATACAACCGCGATAAAAGATAAATAACAAACATTAGCAGGCGTAAGTATGTCTTCTGTACAATGTGCAGGGTTATCAGCAGGGCCAAAGTGAAGCTGACCAAAATACCGAATCATTCATATCTCAAGACTTTTGTGGGCGCTTCTGCTTCGGTTCCCCTTCGCTCTGCATCGTGACAATATGCCGACTCACTTTCCCCGTACAGCGAATCCATGTAACTTCATGAAGCTGACGAGGGCCTCGGCAACGTCTCTGAAGGTGAGCTCAGCCTCCTCCCAGCCCTTGTAAGACTCCAAGGCCCGCATGCCCGGCATAATGGTCGGGTAAGGCATGAGACGGTAGACGGCGTCGAAGCAGGTTGCCTCGGCAGTGCCGGTTGAAAACCTGACGAGAAAAAGAACGAAGTGAAGAGAACTAAACCAGATATAGCGTTCTGATGATCCTCTTAAAAGGGCGCTGCAACGTTTTTCGACTGTCTTGTCCAGCACTGGAGTGTGTGTGGTGTTAAATATTAGATTAACGCACAAGGAATTATCTAAGTGCGCGGGAGCGTAAATTATTAGTCTTCACATTTCAAAACCCTAGCAGACGACGACAAAAAACGTTCCCTTGTGCATTTCACTCTGCCACTGACGTCAATGGCACGCTTCTTATAAACACATACCGGAAGTCTCACTTCACGGTAGCAGTTGTGCGGTGCACATGGCGTCGTTTTGCAGTTGTTTTCACACTATGATTTTTAAAAACAAAAATCCTCTTCAGTCTGAGTAAGTATAAAAGTGACTTTATAATTTCTAGCGCGCAATAGTGTATACTAGGTTAGACAATATGAATATTACATGCGACTTGTCCTGTGAAGCCAACCAAAACGCCCGGCCATTGTCGTCACTGCCACGTGGTGAAGAGTCACTTCCGTTCACAAAAATAGCCGTTGTGTGTCGCTGTCGTCCAAACTCAAAGTGGTTTCTTCGATTACATACAGTTATAACAGCGTTGTTTTCGGCGTTGCCAATGGCGCAACAATATTTGTGCATTTCACAGTTCCAGAACAAGCAATGAAAACGACACGCTTAATTTGTGTCGCAGTGTCACTTGAGAGGAACACTAACGCTGCTTAGATTTACAGGTTATCTTTACTAGAACTCTGCTATGATTTCGATATCACACATTACTTTTTTAACAGAGAAAACTGAGGTCGGAGTCGTTACTTTTCAAATTCGCAACCATTTCTGACTAGCGTTAGAAAACCTGCTCAAGGCGACCGGTGTTCACACCTGCGTGCGACTTTTATCCGTCGCTACACGGAATTCACGTCTACTCGCATATTGCTCGCATTGCTATTCCCCCACAAAATAAGCTGACATCCTGTTCCTGCGCATCTGATTGGTTCAGAGGTTCCTGACTGCAGTCGACTAAAAAATCAAGCAGCGAACGAGTGCGCCGCACCAGTCGCCTTGCGACCAACATGGTCGTGCGACCGGTGATAGTCGCAGGTGCGAACGGGCCTTAAACGTTCTGCGATGCCGGCCCACTCACCTGGGGTCGGCATGTGGACCCAGCTGACGCACCAGCTCCTAGGTGACGTAGGCGGTGACGTTGTGGGGCGGCACATCGTACATGAGGAAGTCCTGGTATCCCAGCGTGAGCGGATGGCCCACGGCGACCTCGCTCAGGTTGTACACTGTTAGCGACGGCGGCCAATCCGACGTCGAGGCGCCTCCCGGCAGCAGGGACACGATGGAGTAGTACCGGTCGGGGTCGTCATCCGGGATTAGCGCTGTCAACCCCAGCACGATCTCTTCCGTGGCCATGATGCGGTGCGCGATCGACTCTACGGTGTGGGCTTGGTGTTCGGTGTCGTTCGCGTCGCCGCGCATGTTAGCCTGCAATAAAAGATCGACATCTGCGATTAAATAATCTTTCACCGCAAGAGCAGAGCAATGAATGTGACAGCAATAAATTCGAATGTCGTACGAAGAAAAGCTAGCAGCTCACTACTTTAGCAAACATGGCCGCTACAGCGAGCGAAGTGACCTTCGTACTGTCTATGACTTCAATGCAAACTTTGCGAGGAGAGAACAACATGTACAAAGCTATCCTAGCTATTAAGCACACCCTCCCCCTTCTCTACAGATAAGCGCGCGAGCACAGGCAACCACGCCCTGTATGCCACGATAAGGAGCCCAAGCCGCGCAGACCCCTCGGGCGGGGCGACGCCCTTTAAAGCGAGCCCTTCGGCCCTTTGCGTCATTTCGCGGGTGATGGTGAACAAGCATCTACCACGCCCAAGCACCTCAGAGATCTGGGCACCACCAACGGAAAATTGTGTATATAAAAAACTCGCTGTGAGTATGCCGGAGGATGTGTGAGTTTGTGGCCGAGTAGTTTAACGCGTCGCGCCGCAGAGCGAGAGGTCATAGGTCCGAATACCCGCCTCTCGATTAGCAAAATTTTTCTTTCATATCCATATAATTGATATCGCAATAAAAGGCATTAACCCCTGTTACGTCTTCTGGTAACCGTGTTTGCGCATTGATGACTTATTCGACCTTCATCATCATCGTCAGCCTATATAATGTATGCTGCAGGTTCAAGTTTCATCCAGTGATCTCGAAATAACCCCGTCCTGTGCTGGCCGATTCTGTTTTATGACATTACGTGGACATTATCTTCACTTAGAACGAAAAACGTGCATTTTTGGTTAGTTGACACATACATTCCAGGGGACGGCAAGACAGTCGTACCCGACTACACAGATTGACCTATCACTAGGACGTATTAACTGGCATTAAAACAATACTAGTATGCCCTGTAGATGAGATTAAGAAGTTTGTAGGTATAACGTGGCAGCAGAAAGCACAGGACCGGGTTGATTGGCGGAACATGGGAGAGGCCTTTGCCCTGCAGTGGGCGTAGACAGGCTGATGATGATGAGTATGCCCTTTCCAAACCGGACGAAGCCGTAGGGTATGAACAAGAAGCATCGCCGCGGTGTAACCGCGCACTTGCCTGCCCCAGAATCACGTTGATGTATCTCTGGACGAAGTCCGGGTATGTGTTCTCGCGGCGCATGCGATCTCGCTCGCGCCGCCACAGTTTAAAGTCAATGTCGGTGCGAAGGTCCATGGAGAGCAGCGGTCGACCATCTTGTCGACGCCATGTTGGATGGCGACGCAGGTCAAACAGCGTCTGCAAGCAGCCGTGCAGAGAACGCGGTAATGATAAGGCTATAGTGTTCGGCTATAGGAGGTATTCACTGACGTCATAGACGCCGCCATCTTGTTGCGCAGCAAAGCATAGCGAAAAGATACGCCTATTTCTGTCTGTTGACCGCCGGAAGCGCAGTGGAAGCAAGGAATCGTGGAACGAAAGGGCGTAAGCTGACGTCGCGAGAATACTTCCTTCAGGGTATACGGTGTCCCAACCATCATGTACAGAGACTGCGCGAAAAAAAGGGGGAGGGGGGGTGGTGGATGAGGTACAGGAAATTGCGTTACACACATAAGAACTAAGGCGTATTGTTTCCGGTGAAGAGGAGCACGCACCAGTATTTATTAGTTTTGTAACATGTAATCAGGTCAATGTAAGTATTAAAGTACTGTACTCATTACCAAGGGATTAAGCCAGGTGTGTAGACACCTAAAGGACCCTAAAAGAAAAAAGATTTCTCCATTAACAAATTACTCCTTCAGAATTCCCAAATCACCACGCTCGCTGCGAAAAGACTCTCGGTAAGCGAGAACACGCGCAAAAAGAAAATGCGGGTGGCGACGCACTTTGAAGTTCACGCACCGAACGTTGTGACGTCATGAATTTTGATGGTGTCTACTAAGGCCTACGTAATTGCCTAATCGGTGAAAATGATGCCCATTGACCTCCGAGGCGGCGCAGACTTTGACATACCAAGTTACAGGAAATTTTGTTGAGTTAATGTTGCCATAGTACGACAAATAGTTTGAAATCCGGGACGTCACGCACGGAGATTTCGGCGTGAAATTTAAAAATGGAACATTGACCTTGATTTTTTTCTGTTTTAATAAACTTATGATGGTAAACTTAATTACATTATTCCTCTTAGGGTACACTTTATCAATCTAAACCAATTCATTATTTCACTTTAGTGTGCCTTTAAGAGGCACCGAGAAGGGCCGCCCCTCTTCATTCACCCAAAGGAGCGCAAGTAACCCATACACCTTGCCCCAGTTGCACCTGTCTCGTCATTTTTTAGAGTGCCGGGTTGTGACCATGCAGGTTCTTGACGATAATGGTCGCCTAGCATTCCCGATGTTGCATTACAAGTTCTGTTTAATTCCCACCTTTAACTCCCCCCTCCCCCCGCCAGGTACCAAAAGGCAGACCGTTGCGAGATTTACACTATCGCTTTTTTTTTTGCTTTTTTGCATACATTGCGAAGCTTGCTTTGTCTTATACGGGGTGGGGGCGTGAGTGGCGCTGCAGTGAAACGTACTCGCCCTCTAATGGAGAATTCTACACAATCCTTTGGCTCGGACAATGCATCCACAGTAGTTTGTAGGCCAACTGATATGGCGGACAACGCGCGACGGGTGGGGGAGTGCGCTCTCTTCGATAGGAGATTTCCGCTTCTGTTGTAAAGCTCACGAAAACACGTCTCTACTCTTGGTTCACTGTAAAGCTTGCCTTTAGGTCGTAGTACAAGTCGAGCTTGAGGGCAAGCTCGACTGGGTTCTCGACGTCATCGTTGAAGGTGCCGAGCCCCAGGTCGCGTAGAAAGGCGGCCAGGGCGTCGGCACGGTGCTCCATTGAAGCGGCCAGGCACCGGCTGTAGAGCACGGCAGCCTTATACGAGCTAGACGACACTTGGCGACGTCCGGCTGGTCCCCGTTGGCCAATGGCCGTCGGGGGTTGCTGCCCTCCTGGCGCGCTCAGCCTACGTAGACCGCGCATAGGTAATAATTTGCCGCGAGATCGACCTATAGGGAGCGACAGCGTCGCGCCGCTAGTTTGGATATGCTGCTGAGTGATTATGCAGTAGTGTGCAGCCGCCGAAATCTCTAGCGTGCGCGAGCAGTGACCTTTCTGTGCGTCAGCGCAGTAAGACGGAGCCTAGTTGCAAACAAGGCGAGGGTGAGCGCATACCCACAAAGCGCTCTCAGCAAATCCCATCGTCTGCTAGGCAGTTCCTTCTTGATGACGTCACCCCACAGTGATGCATATAGAGGAACCATGTTTTTGGCTTATCTCATGAGTGGCGCCGTGTGGCGTATGTTTAAGTTTTATTTCCTCGATTGCTTGCTGCAAAGCTCACCTTCGGGACATAAAATACGAGCAAAGCTGTTTGTCCACTCACGCTGCATGTTTGAAGCGCGCTAATATAGGGTGGCATCCTTAAGAAGTAAAAGCCCCCCAGACGACGGGCCCAGCTGAGCGCGCTTTGTGGGCATGCAGTTACCCTTGCCCCTTTTGCAACACGGCTCCGTCGTATGGCGCTGATGCACAGAAAAGTTGTTGCTCGCGCACGCAACGAATTGGGCAGCTTTACGCTATGGCGTCTCGCTGTGATAAATTTCGCGTGATATCGTTGCTTCGAACTCGCTGACAAGGATGGTTCGGCATTGTTCAGCGTCTCAGTGCTCGACGTACTGCGCTGAAGCGGGTATAAGCTTCCATAACTATCCTGAAAAGACTGCTCCCCAAGAACTGTCTTGCGAGGTTTAAAAACAACAAGGAGCCTTCGAAGTATGCTATGGTTTGCAGCAAATACTTCGCTGACGACTCCTTCATAACAGCGAAGAAATACGGAGAAGGCATGTCTGTAAACTTTTCTGGTTCCGTTATTTTTAGTGCGTGGCACGTTAGCGGCAACCATGGCTTGCGTGAAGCTAGCGCTGATGTGCTCTCCTGCGATCGCCTCCGTTGCTTCTAGGGTTGCTACCAACGCGCCCAGTAATTTCTACATTTATCTCTCGCTATACCGGATCACTATTGTGGTCGTCCGTGTGCCAGTTCATATGCTGAAAGTTAAGCAATGTTCAACAGTTAACTACGTCAGACGCGTAAACTACATCAGTGCCACCACGACCATGACTAGACCTCTGATTTTAGGCCTATATCCTCAGTTTTAGGCAGCACACAGGCTAAACGCACTAAAGGATGCTTGCCTGTAAAAAGCACAGTGGTGTCTATTCCCGCGCCTGAAAGCGACTGCAGAACGATTGAACCGTCACGCTTACGTCGAGTTACGCGGTACGCAGGCGTTTGCTCCTTCACACGTTTCATTTCGACAGAGGTTAAAAATATTGTGTTCGATCTAACGGATGTTAATATGCAATAAGAGCACGGGGAGAATGCTTTAAGGGGCGTGAAACCCGCCTTGCAAATTTTCATGTTTATTTAAAATTTTGCATGTGTATACATGCACGCACACGTACACACGCACGAACGTATGTAAGGGGCGACTGAACACCTCCCTCCTCCCCCGAAAAAAATGATAAAACTTCTAGCTACGCCCCTAGGCATACCATATCATCATATCGCGATATTATTACGTAACACCACACGAAATACCACGATTAATTGCAATTTATGAAAGTCCGAGCAACGGAACAGATGATCTGCTTGACGAGTTAAGGTTCGTTCACACCTGCGACTAGCACCGGTCGCGCGACCACTAGTGACTCGCGATCAAAAACGGATTCTACGCGACCGATGTTCATATCTGCGTGCGACTATACCCGTCCCCACACAATTCAATGCTCGCATTACCACTGTCCCGAAAGTAAGCTGAAGTTCTGTTCCTGTACATCTGATTGGTTAAGAGGTTTGCGACTGCAGTCGCACGACTGAAAAAAATCGAGCAGCGAGCGACTGAGCCAAAGCATTCGCTTTGCTCACTCGTTCGCACACTCGTTCACACCTGTGACTGGTGTTAGTCGCAAGTGTGAACGAGCGTTTCGTAATCAAACCGTTGCTGCGTCTGTGATACAGTGAACTCTCACGAGTGATCTCTTACCGGTTGCCCGAGACGACGCGGGAGGTCGTGTCGTTCGCGCGCTGAGCGGCGATGCGCTGGAGCCCAGAGCGTGCGTGCCACGTCAGCAGCTCCAGCTGCTTGTCGTGCGTGCTGGTGAACGAGGGCTCCCGCATCCACCCCGAGCACACGTACGCGTACAGGTTGTCGCACGGGCTGCCGCGGCGGTCCAGCGTCTCCTGCAAATTGCGCGGGAGCATTGTCGGCATTCAAGCGAACGAGCCTTGATATGGTTTGAACAAGTATAGGCACCGGAAGTTTCGGATATAGATTTCAAAAACACCAGCAAAAGGTAAAAAAAAAAAGATCACAGCATATCTGCGTGGTGAATGATGATGAGTGTGGCGTAGCTTCGGAGGGAATCATCGGTCAACTATGAATATTCCGTGTAACGCATTGTGACTAGACTGAGAACCACAACCTGTCGCACACACCACAACTATGGCCGAAACTGTTGTCAAGGAAGTCCCGCTGGAAGCGCGCGTCGGAGTCTTCGGGCAGAGCCCGCCTGATGCGTTTTGCAGCCACTTCACGCGCTCGCACAGCCTCGGGCTCTGCCTGCTTTCTCGACGCTTCACGGTCCTTCACATTTTGAAGATCCGATTCGCGCCGCAGCCGTGCAGCTTCGGCCTCGCGGGCTCGAACGGTGGGGTCTTCGCGCCGCAGCTGTGCAGCTTGTCGAGCAGCTTCGGCCTCGCGGGCTCGAACGGCGGGGTCTTCGCGCCGCAGCCGTGCAGCTTGTCGAGCAGCTTCGGCCTCGCGGGCTCGAACGGCGCGATCTGCTTCGCGGCGTCGACGTGCAGCTTCGGCCTCGCGGGTTCTCACCTCTAGATTCTGTCTGCGGGCGCGGGCTGCCGGCGCCTTCCGTGCCCTCCGTTCCGGAGCCTTGTCTTCCATTCGGCGACTCCGAGCGAAAGAGAAAGCGCGCCAAGAGGGAGCGCGCCAATCGGAGGATGGACAGACCCAAAGCATAAGGAGCTTCGTGCCTAAAACCTGTGTGAGGACATAATTGAGTGATCACGTGGCAGCAACCTGACTGCCGGTACTAAAACGGTGAAGTTAGCAGACCGATGTGCCGCCTGCTACATTTCACTCGTTCGCCTCCACTTCGCGGCTACGCAATTTATCCTTAAAAAAAGCCCTGTAAGGGCCTTACACAGGCAGAAGAAAGCAGAGTCCTCCGGCTTTACACCAACACACTGCTGGGCCCGGTAGTTTAAAACACTTTGATTCTGCCTCTACAGGAAAATGGCCGGACATCTCCATAAGTCTTCGGACATCCTCCATATGGTGAGGGCATGCGAGTCAGCCCCGAAATTCGTCCAAAAAGCAAACCCTACCCAGGAGTACTGGGAGGCCGTCCTGCTCGGTTGTTCCGATCTGGTCAACCAGGAGGCCTTGGTCGACAGAGCCGCGGCGGTCGCCAATGTACTTAAGGAGCCCACCTAGCGATTGTGAGAGGTGGCCCCCTCCGGGCCACCTCAAACTTCCTCCTCGTATTATATACCTGAAATAAAGTTTTTCAATCTAGCATGCAAGCACATGCTCTACAGGAACGCGCAGCTGCGTCTCCCCATGCCACCTTCGTTATCTGCGTCAGTGTAATCCCCTCAGGAACGCCTACCAGGACGCTAGCCAGTGGAGATGGAAAACCATTTCGCTTTTGATCCGTTGGCACCGGACGCTGAAATGTTTTCATGCCACACGTGGTCGCCGTCATCATAGTTGTCGTACACATCACCAGTGTCACACCTTTTTGCAGCCCTCTTTTGCCGTTTTCGCTAAGGGTAATCGCGGTAAATCTGGAAAAAGGAGCTACGCTTCGTTTCTAGATTTCAAAATTTAAGAATTTAGCTTGAAGTCACCTATTCTGTCTGAATTCGTCAGAGAATTCTTTGCGAGAACGCAAACCTCATGCTACAGTTAGTTTCGTGACAGGTTATCGTCCGATTTGGTCTCTACACTCCTTTAATAATGTGTGCTATTTATTGAGGCGAAAGCCTTAGACACATCGAACGCGAAAATTCACCGCCGGGGCCGGCGTCTCTCGGCGTCAAAACCTATTATGCAAAAAAATAATTTTCACGCGATGACGTCGCAATATGGCGTCACATATCGCGAAAATTTGTAAAGTCATCATGTCACAGGAGGACGTCATCACATGGCATCGTCGCTTGATTAAACGTGGGCCGGGCTGATGAGGGAGGCAGTGCAAAACCGTGTAAGGTGCAGAAACTTGCAATGCCTCCGATCCTGGAGGCAGTGCAAAACCACGTTAGGTGCAGAAAGCTTTCGGAGGGGGGTGCGAGAGGATCAATACGCTGACTCAGAAGAAAAAAGATTGCTTTCGCCTTCGAGTCATCTTAGACGAATGCATAAGGGACACTGTGCGTGAGTTTATTTTTGGACATGCAGCCTATGGGGTGGTCTCACAACTCATGTGGCCTAAGAACATTGCCTTTATTAAACATAAGAATCCCACTCCACCTAGAGCAGCGTTGCGGTCAGGCGGCACGAGGTGGCGTTGCACAGTTGCGCGGCCCGGCGCCGGAAGCGCTCGGCCGCGCCGGCGCCACCTCGTAGCCGCATGGGCATCCCGTGGCGGCTGCGTGTGAGCACCAGCAGCACGGTGGTCATCACCACCACCAGGGCCAACAGGACGAGCCCGATGCGCATAAAGAGCGCCTGCTGTTCCGGGCTCAGGCGGGGCTCCGTCAGCCGGTAGTCCATAGCTGCAAAAAAAACAAGGTTGATCGCTTCGTCACAGCAATGGTTAAAACGCCAAACTGAAACGTGTCTTCACAGAAGTTGTTTATTTTTTATTGTCCATTGATATATGAGAGCTTGCACAATGAATATCCATGTTTGTCAGCTATAGCCCCGTTTGACACGGATGCACCTACGATGACGCCTTGTGGCACCTCTCTATCCCAACGACTAACGCCAAGGATAATGATTTAACGCTTGTGGTAGCTGAAGTAGTTAACTTACACCTGGGCACAGTATATGGTGAGTCCCGGGCAAAGGTGACATCGGCAAGCACATTACACCTTTACCTGAAGTGGTGGCCGGGCAGGCAGGTGTGGTCGAATGTCATTTTGTGCTCTGTATGCCGAGGCAAAAAAAATTCTGGGAGTTGGGAGGGGGGGGGGGCAGGGGCCCCGTGTGCCACCCCCTGGCTACGCCACTGGCGCCCGGTACCTATAATAATAATATCTAGGGTTTAACGTCCCAAACCCACGATATGATTATGAGAGACGCCGTAGTGGAGGGCTCCGGAAATTTTGGCCACCTGGGGTTCTTTAACGTGCACCTAAATCTATGTACACAGGCCTCGAACATTTTCGTCTCCATCGAAAATGCAGCCGCCGTGACCGGGATTCGATCCCGCGACCTTCGGGTCAGCAGTCGCCCGGTACCTATCGTCGTGGACCAAGAGTTCGTTGTTCGACTCTCAGGTTATCCGAAGAAACAAAACTTTCTTCTCGTTTTTCTTTGCCGTCTGTTAGTGTACATTTTACCGACGTCATTTCCGTGACGGAAATCACGTCGGTGAATTCCTGGTGGACTACGACATAAAACGCATTCGCGTTAAATAGTTATCGAATGTCGTACTTGAAGCCAGCGAGGCCATCACAATGCAAACGCCAGACAAGTCACAATGCCAAAAACACCAACTCTAGTTGCGAAAAGACTCTTGTAAAGAGAGAAAAAAGTCACAGTTTCGCCGCAAGGGCGAAGCAATGAATGCGATAGCAACGAACTAATGCTATACGAAGTGAGGCTCGCCGATGGATACTCTCAGTTTGAACAGCGCTTCTGTTGCAAGGCGGCCGAAGCAGCGAAGGCGGCCGAAGCAGCGAAGGAAACTAGCGTGCTTCAAGTGTCGAGCTGTGACACTTGATAGTCCGCGCTCATATTCTGTTTGTTCGTTTAGCAGCGTCCCTGAGCTCGAGTGACATTCGTACGCGCCGTAACATGAGCGCGGACATCACGGTGAAAGCGTGAAACATTCCTCTACCCCTCGCCACGAGAAAACCGCGCGAGCAGACAGCGGAAGGGCAAGCTTCTCCCATGCGCAAATATAAGAAGAAGCGAGCGAGCTCGCCGACGACTTTTAAATGCGCCCGTCGGGCTCCTAGCGCCACCTCGCTGGTATTGAAGAAACGCTTATTATCGCCTGCTGTCTCCGAGTCCGTCCAGCGCTAAATGGTGTGTATATAACGCTCGCCGTTAGCTACGTGGAGGATCTGCGTTTCGTGGCGTAGTGGATAGCGCCGCTCGCTGCGGAGCAAGAGGTCCCTGGTTCGATTCCGCGCTTCGGAAGCATTTTTCTGAGTTATTTTTCTGTGGGGACTTTATAGATATATACATACTTATACATATACGGTGCATGACGACGGCGACGGCGACGGCAAAATCCAGCCGAGACTGTCCATATAATTGCTATCGCAATAAAAAGCGCGCGAAAGAACAAATGAAATGCAGGTGGTGACGACGCCTTCAAGTTCCCGCACTAAGCCCTCGCCATAATGTCAGAATTTGACGACGTGTGCTTGGGCCTCCGCAAATCGGTATCGTAAAAAGAACACAGCGTTCTATCGAAGCCAGCAACATAACTGAGAAGTAATGATGTTCTGCAGAGGTGCACACAGACGAATAACCACAAGGACACGAAAAGGACACGAACCCTGCGCCTTGGTTATACGGCTGTGTGCACCTTTGCAGCGCATCCTTACTCTTCAGTATGCCACACCAACTAGCCCCCGTTGAAGCACTTTTAAGCAGCGACACATCATGGCAAGTTGCCTACTGCATTATTCTTGGTACATACACAAACTGTCCACGGTGCTTGCGAAGATGCATCCGGCATCAGGAGTATGCTCAAGAAATCCAGCTGCACGAAATTAAATCGTAGCCATTCGCCATAGAGTACGTCTTTCATAAACTACTGCGCGGTTTCGGATCTGAAAGCGGCAACTCCACGCTCTGAAATGCCACTATGACACTACGCCTAACCGCAAAGCCTCAGTATTACGATCATGTAATCGCGATGACGTGGCAGCAATTAGCGACACGTCAAGAGTACGGCAACGATACGCCACAATCCAAGTACAAAGTCAACTAAGCTATCTCTGAGCACAAACACCTGACAAACATCGACAGCATAAAATCCCACGCGTCGTGTAAGCGATTACCTTTGGCCTGCTGAAAAGACATTCTTCTGGCTTGGTCAGGGTTTTCGGGAGCTCTTCCTATAATAAGTATTTCGTGCAGAAAACGGGAAGGAGGAAAGAAGGGAAACAGGAATGGCGGCTGTGAAAATGTCGCGGAGCTCCGCTCTGCCGACTTACCGCGGCGCAGGTCAGTCTTCTTCTGGTGGTTGGAACGGGTGGCGCGAGCTTGCGAGCGAGCGAGACACTAGCGCATGATTATGCTGATTACGATGATCATGAGTGCCTTCTAACGTGGCTCGTACCAACACTGGGGCATTGGCCAACAACTGTTCATATTTAACTTTAAATGTTTGGATGAACGAAATAAAGGGGATTGATGGAGGGCTCGTTTCTTTTGTTAGACAAACCCTAATGAAACCAAAAGACAATGGAGTTAAGGAAGGCATAGACAACTTTGCTAAAACGGCTGCTTGGGCGAGTTGGTTCATGATCAAGATAGATTTACCAGCGCAAAAAAGACAGGACATTCAGGAAGGACACACACACATAGCGCTGCACTCACAACTGATTTATTACTTCGAACGCAGGGCCTTTTTGTAGGCACGCGTCGAAGCAACAGAAAGATAACATCGAGAAAAGAAACGGTGGGAACCACGTGACACTGCTTGCCGAAAAGACAATCTACCGACGGTAACCGCGCAGTCGAAAAATTGTTACGCTACAAAGTACGCCCCCGATATGAAAGAAGTGACACTATAATTGATCTTAAAACCAACCGGCAAGCCAGAAAAGCCAAGGCAGCCACACAAGAAAGATAAAAAAAGGTATAAAACGTTAAAAACTAAAATGAAATATAAGAAATGTATAGAGCACATGGTAAAAACTATTGTGTAAAGGACAGGGTAAAATCTATTAAAAAGGTAAGCGCCGTAGGTACCTGACTTACTTATTTGAGAGGGAACGGGTGGTCTCTGTGCAAAATAAATGCATACTTTTTTCAATTTTCTGGAGTTCATTAGTGATTCGAGTGATTTGCTTAAACTGTGCTGTTTCTAGCATGGCTCATTTTGTTGTCACCAAGTATGTCGATTTCGGTGTCTAATGCTTGTTACCCTTACTGTGAAATAGATTACTATTTATTCAGTTGATACGTGCAATTATGTCATTATTATTAATTATGTACTTTGTAACCCCCCTCCCTGTTTAATGTCTCAATGGCACTGGGGGTACTGTAAGAAAGAAATAAATGAACTGAAAGTATCAATGTGCTGCAGCTTTACTTACAACATTATGCTGCACTTATAAATATCTTTGCAGAGTATGAGCATCATTGAAATGAAAAAAGTATTCCAGTATCTGTATTGCTGTATCTGTATTCCGGAATACTTTTTTCGTCTTATTGCGAAAGTATCTCTGAAATATCCCGTTACGTTAAAGGCAATGTATCTCAGTATCTGTATTTTAAGCTTCCAGTTCATGTATTTCGATATCTGTATTCCGGAATACTTTTCCGAGTATCTCTGCCCAGCCCTGGTATGTATGTATGTGTATGAGTAAATAAATGACACGAGAAATGAATGAGATCCCCGCAGGGGCGTCTGCGCAAGCAGGCGTTTGGTGTGTAGCGACACCACGGACCCGAGCTAACGGGGGGTTTCGACCCCCTCCCACGCCTAGCCGTGCGTGGCTTTGCCGTGTCCGGAGAAAAGGGGATCTTGGGGGTTGAGCCGACGCCGGGTGATTGGACCTTTAAGGCCCCCCGGCAGAGGCAACACACCCCTTTGGCCCCGGCTTCACGCAGACGGCACCCCTGGGCTGACCCACCCAGGGGAAACCGGCAGTTGCCTTTTCCTGTCTCTCTCTCTCTCGCATCATCTTCCTCTTTCTCTCTCACTTTTAAACTTTCCTGTCTACTTCTCCCTTCTCGTTACTTCCGATTTTTCCTGGCGGCAAGGGTTAACCGTGTGCGGCTCCCAACCTAGGGTAGACCATATTAGGTTATAGTGACGGCGTACTGCTGGCGTTGCGCAGACTTTAAACATGTTCTGCCACGTCCCCCTGTTGGGCTCCGTGGTGGGTGGTAGGCGCCGTTGCCGAACAAGCAACTTTTTCCATGGGACCCTCGAACCCCTCTTCCACCGATCGTGCCCCAAAAAGGGTACGCACCGATGCATCTCAATTCTTTTGGCCCAAAACAACGACACTTTTCCGAAATACCACGTGGTTCACTGTGAACAATCATCTGAAAAAGCTAGAGCCATTTCACCTTTTCTTGTTGCTAAGTGCTTGAAAGATACCATAGGAACGGGTTATAAGGCCACAAGGATGGCAAGCGGGGACCTACTCCTCGAATTAAAAGACAAGGAACAGTACCTTAATTTGTCACATCTAGTCGCGTTTGGAAACATCCCCGTCTTTGTGAGCGCGCATAGGACCATGAACACTGTCAAAGGTGTAGTGTCCGATGAGGACCTGATTGGCCTCAGCGAGGAAGAACTACTAGAGGGATGGAAAGATTCAAATGTCACTCATGTCCAAAGGATCAAGATAAGGCGCGACAACACCGAAATACTGACCAAGCATTTGATACTTACTTTTGCCTCCAGCACACTACCCGAGGCCATAGCAACCGGCTACGTCAAGCTTGCTGTACGACCATTCATACCAAACCCGCGGCGATGCTTTAAATGCCAAAGATTTGGTCACGCGTCTCAAAGCTGCCGAGGGCAGCTCACCTGTGCAAAATGCGGAACGACGGGTCATTCTGTTGATGACTGCGCTGGCGATGGGACTCACTGCGCGAACTGTGAAGGTGATCACCCTGCGTACTCCAGGGCCTGCCCGGCCTGGAAGAAAGAGAAAGAAATACTCACGATTAAAGTAAAAGAAAACATAACGTTCCGCGAAGCACGACAGCGAGTTTCATCGTCATTTCCAGCAAGAACATCTTTTGCCGAAGTGGTGCGACGGGGGGCAGCACCACAACGGCTTATCGCGGTTGCCCGGACCACTCGCAACGTGCCGAGGCAAACGCCACCCGCCCCCATGGTAGGAGCAGCGAAGGCTGCCCCGCCTACTCTGAATCTGACCACACCGATGGCCACTACAAGCTCCGGCACCGTAGAGGCCAAGGAGAGCACGTCGCTCTCCGGCTCGGTGGCGTCCAAGACTTCGTCACTCCAGGCGAAGTCACCACCTGCCAAGCCAGAGATCCCGGCGACTCCAGGGTCGTCGGGTCTCACGACCACGCCTCGCCAGGCGAGGTCGGACAAACAGGCCAGCAGCTCGCATACGCGGGCGTCCAGCGCCTCAAACGAGGCAATGGACACAACTCCGGTGCCTCTGGTACCGAAAGAGCGGCGTAGCTCCCTGGAGCGCGCTAAGAAAACCAAAAAGCCGATAATGGGGCCCGACGACGGCTCTGCTACTTGAGCTCTAAATTTCGACCTAAAGAAACCTCACTTCCTTCTCGTACACACAGCACTACCTGACATCCAATATGGAAGCACAAATTATACAATGGAACGTGAGAGGACTGCTTAGAAATCTCGACGACGTCAAAGAACTCTTACACAAACATACACCAAAGGTGCTGTGTGTACAAGAAACACACCTAAAATCCAAACACACGAACTTTCTACGCAGCTACATTATCTTCCGGAAGGACCGGGATGATGCCATCGCGCCATCCGGGGGTGTAGCCGTTATAGTTAATCAAGGAGTAGCATGCACACATTTACCACTTCGAACATCCCTTGAGGCAGTGGCTGTTCGAGCGGTTCTTTTGAACAAACTCGTCACCATTTGCTCGCTCTATATACCTCCACATTACCAACTGCAAAAACATGAATTTCAGTTTTTAATAGATGAGCTCCCTAAACCTTACCTTGTACTTGGGGACTTTAATGCGCATAGCTGTCTACGGGGTGACTCCCGCTGCGATGCGCGAGGTCGTCTAATTGAACAGTTCCTTTTCTCTTCCGGCACGTGTCTCTTGAATAAAAAAGAGCCAACATACTATAGCCTTGCGAACAATACCTACGCGTCCATAGACCTCAGCATCACATCTCCATCACTTATGCCCCTTCTAACATGGAAAGTCATTAATAATCCCTATGGAAGTGACCATTTTCCTATAGTTCTGAGCACCCCAATAGTTAATGAATGTCCTCCACAGGTTCCCAAATGGCAAATTGACAAAGCCGATTGGGAACAGTTTCGTAAAATGGCTCTCTTAAGTTGGACCAACATGCGTGCTTTAAGCATAGATGATGCTGTAGACTACTTTACAGCTTTTTTGATTGATGCTGTAATAAAGTGTATCCCACAAACAGCTGGACTGCCCGGCAAACGACGTGTGCCATGGTGGAACACTGAGTGTCGAAACGCGCGCAAAAAACAAAATAAAGCATGGAGGCTGCTTCGGGACTCGCCGACAGCCGAGAATCTGGACAGTTTTAAAAACATAAAGTCACAAGGCAGGAGAACTCGCCGACAGGCAAGAAGACAAAGTTGGCAGAAATTTTTATCGGGAATTAACTCATATACACAGGAGGCTAAAGTCTGGGACATGGTTAGTAGTGTAGCAGGCCGACAAGCACATTCACTTCCCCTAGTAAACACACAAGGTGACAGCTTGGAAGACCAGGCGAACTTCCTAGGTGCACACTTCGAACAGGTGTCGAGCTCGTCACACTACACGGAAGCTTTCCAACGATACAAAACAAGAATCGAAAAAGAGAAACTAGAGCGTAAATCCGCAAAACACGTAGCATACAATGAACCTTTCTGCATAGCTGAGCTACAAGCATCACTTAATTGCTGCAATAATTCCGCCCCAGGTTCCGACCGTGTTGTATATGAAATGCTGAAACACCTGCCATCTGAAACACAGAAAACCCTCCTTTCCCTGTATAATGCTGTTTGGTTTTCCGGTGAGATCCCCTTGGCCTGGAAAGAAGCCAATATTATTCCTATTCTAAAACAGGGCAAGGACCCATCCTCCGTTGCGAGCTACAGGCCCATTGCACTAACAAGCTGCCTGTGTAAATTTTTTGAAAAGATGATAAACCGCCGACTTATACATTTCCTCGAAGCAAACAAATCACTTGACCCATACCAGTGCGGTTTTCGAGAGGGTAGATCTACCTCTGACCACCTTATCCGTATCGAGGCACAAATTCGCGACGCTTTTGTTCACAAGCAATTCTTCCTTTCGGTGTTCCTCGATATGGAAAAGGCCTACGACACCACATGGCGCTTTGGAATATTAAGAGACCTATCCCACTTAGGTGTCCGAGGAAAGATGTTGACCATAATCGAAAGCTATTTGTCCAATCGCACCTTCCGTGTTCGAGTGGGTAATGTCTTGTCCCGAATATTTGTCCAGGAAACTGGAGTGCCGCAAGGTGGTGTCCTGAGTTGCACACTTTTTATTATAAAAATGAATTCCCTACGTCTGTGTATTCCACGGAATATGTTTTATTGCACATATGTCGACGACGTGCAGATCGGTTATAAATCTTGCAACCTTTCAATGTGCGAGCGGCAGGTGCAACTTGGTTTAAACAAGGTAACCAAATGGGCAGACGAGAACGGGTTCAGCCTTAACCCGCAAAAAAGTACTTGTGTATTATTCTCAAGAAAGAGAGGCCTCCATCCCGATCCGGACATTGATCTGCATGGTCAGCGGCTGCCTGTGAAAACGGAGCATAAATTCCTCGGCGTAATTCTAGACACGAAACTAAGCTTCATATCACACATAAAGTATATAAAGAACAAGTGCTTAAAAACCATGAATATTCTAAAGGTGTTGTCACGCACTACGTGGAGTAGTGACAAGAAGTGTCTGATGAATCTTTATAAAAGCCTCATACGCACGCGCCTGGATTACGGGGCGATAATATATCAGTCTGCGACACCAAGCGCGTTGAAGATGCTTGACCCTGTCCACCAATCGGGCATTCGTCTTTCTACGGGTGCTTTTCGCACCAGCCCCGTGGAAAGCCTCTACGTCGAATCGAACGAGTGGTCGCTCCACCTGCAGCGATCCTACATGTCGTTTCTATACTATCTCAAAGTGAACGCAGACAAAGAACACCCCTCACACCCCACAATAAATGATTTATCTAGTTCTACCCTTTTCGACCACCGTCCTTCGGTGCGACAGCCCTACTCACTTCGTGTGAGAGGCTTGGCTGAGGAAACGGGTGTGCCACTTTTCGAACACTGTCTGTTGGCTCCCGCTGCACAACTACCGCCGTGGCGGTGGCAGCTTATAGACTGCGACCTTTCTTTCATGGAAGTAACGAAACACGCGCCTATTGCACATATCCGTACATACTTCCTTGGACTACAACACAAATACACTTGTGCAGAATTTTTTACGGACGCCTCAAAGACCAATACTTCTGTGTCTTACGCAGCCGTTGGGCCATCCTTTACAGATTCCGGTATTCTACACCCTGAATCAAGTATCTTCACGGCAGAAGCTTACGCGATACTTGCGGCCGTTAAACACATTCAACAATTAAAACTACAAAAGGCAGTTATTTACACAGATTCTCTAAGCGTGGTAAAAGCTTTAAAAAGTCTAAAAAGACACAAAAACCCCGTCTTTGTCTCGCTGTATTCTCTTTTAAGCACGATCTACGCACTCGAACAAAACGTCGTAGTGTGCTGGGTGCCAGGGCACCGCGAGATTCAAGGCAACGTGTTGGCGGACCAGCTAGCAGCATCCGCCCAAGAAAACAGTCACAATACATCCTTAGCTATTCCCCCACTAGACCTAAAACACGTCCTGAAAAGAAAGCTCAGAGTCTTTTGGCAAACCACATGGGATATGCATACACGAAATAAGCTACACGTTGTCAAACCGCATCTGGGTAATTGGCCGCCAGTATCAAAATCACGCCACACAGAAGTTACACTCTGCAGACTTAGGATCGGTCACACATACAGTACACACACACACACCTTCTGTCCGGTGGCGAGCCACCTTTGTGTGATAGATGTGGTCAGCCACTCACGGTCCTTCACGTCCTCATCCAGTGCAAGGAACTCGATGCTATCAGAAAAAAGCACTTTTCATTACCCTACCTACAGCAATTTCCACTTCACCCTTCAATGTTCATCGGTAGGGACCCGCTTTTTACATATCAATCACTGTCTGCTTTTTTAAACGATGTACCCAGTTTTCATGTCATATATCAAGGTGATCCGTAGCACGGCCCCTAAACAGAGGTCGCTGCTGCGGTGAATACGTTAAAGACAGCACTTGCCTCGCGGCCCTTGGACTCAAGGGCATTGACGAGGCATTCGTGCTGATGTCATATCTTCATAGTTTTATTCTTGCGACCACTTGTCATTCATTCTACTACACATATTTCACGTCACTCTCATTATTTTAATATATATATATGTTTTACCCGCCTGTAACGCGAGGAATTTTAAGGCCCCTATACAGCTACTTACCGCAACCATTGTTCATATCCTTAGTCTCATGAACTGGCGCTCTTTGGCAATCAATTGGCCCTTGCGCCATTAAACACCACATATCATCATCAGAAATGAATGAGGTAATAATAATTTGTGAGGCTTTGCGTGCCAAAACCACGATGTGGTTATGATGCACGCCGTATAGTGAAGGATTGCGGAAATCCCGACCACCTGGGGTTGTTTAACGTGCACCTATCACATCTAAGTACACGGGCCTCTTGCATTTTTGCCCCCATTGAAAATCCGACCGCCGTGGCCGGGATCGAACCCGCGCCGTTCGGGTCAGCAGCCGAGCACCGTAACTATCATACCACCGCGGCGGCTCATAATGGACCAGTAGACAATTTTACGTCAGACACATGGACACCGCCATCTTGGGCTGTTTCCGTTTTCTGTTTTATTTTTGTATGGCGTGATGTGAAATTTATCATGCCGCGAAACGTCGAATGCATCAACACACCAGCTTCCATGCGTATGCGTCTAGCACAGCCCTGTTCGTTTAGTTGTTCAAGATAAAAATAGGCGTCTACAGCTCAGTATGGTGGCACCAAGGAGAACCCCCTTGAGTGGCACCGACACCCGTCCGTAAAATAGTGTGTACAATTTCATCGTTTGAAACGAGGAATAAGATAGCTTTCGCCTTGCAGTCGCCTTAGCTAAATGCATAAGGGTTCATTTTTCTTTCTTTCTTTCTTTCCTTCTTTCTTTCTTTCTTTCTTTCTTTCTTTCTTTCTTTCTTTCTTTCTTTCTTTCTTTCTTTCTTTCCTGTATAGACAACGTGTTCAATAAGGTCTGCATAAATATAGAATGGGTTGCAGGCGCAGGTCAAGACAAGAACTACGTTAAGACCGAAATAAGTGATAGAATAAAAGCAGGACACCGACCATGAAATAAAATGAGGAAAAATACGTTTCGGCTCCCCTGACGGGAGCCTTGTTCACCGAAATAATTGCACGCGCGTGCGCTTGTTCGGGCTTCCTCTTTGACGTTGTCTTAAAGCGCGCCTCAAACGTCTTCCAGCAAGGCTTTCAATAAAGCATGAATCCCGCTCATGCATCGTTTGTTTCCGTAAACTCAATAATGCCAGTGAAATCGGAGAAATCATCGAGTATAGTATGATGTTCTCCACGCCGTTATCACGCATGTTATGGAAATCCTGTCTTCAATTCCGATATCGTGTTCCTTCCATTACATGTGCACGGCGCCCGGCATCTTGCACGCTTGGCACGTATCCCGTCCTAGTTCATTTGGTTCTGTACAATAATTTCTCTTCTGTACAGTAAGAGAAGAAAAAAAAAGATGTGAACCATAGTGCTTCGCTTAAATTTCACACTCCTTTTTGTTTCTTTGCAATGTCACGCTGCACTTTACATATTGCTGCGGACAGCCATCAAAAGACGAATAGGCTGAAGACGACGACGACGATTTGGAGACTGTTGTGTGCCGCTGCCTTGCCCGAGCACTCTCCTGTAAATACACTTGTTTACAGCCTCTAGTCTTCGTCTCTTCACGTAACATTTTGGTGGAGGTGCTGGGTACCTCCCTTCGTCACGAAGCTTCGCAGTGGACGCCACCTTGAGCCTTCGAACATGGCTCTGGAAAATGCGCCGACCACTCCGGCTCCAACACCTGCCACCAACGCGACGTACATCAACGTCACCGCTCCTCGTGACCCTGGTGTTTTCTCTGGCGCCAATGGGCAAGACGTCGACAAGTGGCTCAGCCTTTACGAACGCGTCAGCACAGGCAACCGGTGGGACCCTACTCTCATGCTTGCCAATGTGCTATTCTACCTCGACGGCACCCCGCGAGTGTGGTATGAGACGCATGATACTGAGCTGACAAGTTGGGATCTCTTCAAAGAGAAGATACGAGAGTTGTTCGGCAACCCTGACGGTCACCAGCTCGCTGCGAAGAAGGCGTTGTCGACCCGCGCGCAGACGTCAACAGAGCCGTACGTCATGTACATACAAGACGTCTTGGCTCTCTGCCGTGCTGTTGACTCGCACATGACGGAACAGGACAAGGTTGCTCACATTCTCAAGGGTATCGCTGATGATGCGTTCAACCTGCTCGTCTTCAATAACGTGTGCACTGTTGATGCGGTCATTAAAGAATGCCGGCGCCTGGAACTCGCTAAAAGCAAGCGCATTCTTCCGCAGTTTGCTCGCTTGCCTAACACCGCGCCGACGTCGTCCTGTGCCGATGTTCCCCGTTCAACAAGCAACGATGCCAACGTTACCAGAATTGTGCGACGAGAAATTGAAGCTGCTTATCCAGCTACCTGCGAGCTCAGCACCTGCTCTCCCCCTGCAGTTCCGGTTTCGATGATTCAGGCAGTTGTCCGTCAGGAGATTGCGAGCATGGGACTCCACTCTGTCTGCTCGGTAAATCACGTGGACTCTCGGCCGCATCCACCGACTGCACCCCCTTCACCGACCCAGTTCCAACCACGTTTCCGCAACGCTGAATGGCGCACTGCTGACGACAGGCCCATCTGTTTCATCTGCCACCGGATTGGACACATCTCTCGGCATTGTCGCAATCGCTGGAACTCTCCTGCACAGCACACGTACACTGGCTACAACCGCGCCTCTTACCGTCCCTCTACAGCACGTGCCGATCACGCTGCCACTGAATCTGTTGCTCCTAGCCGCCCGTACTCACGCTCACATTCGCCCCTACGTCGGCAGTCCCGCTCACCCCAGCCCCGTCGCTCCAATTCGCCAAGCTTCAACGCACGCTCCCACCCGGAAAACTAGATGATGCAGCACCCGGAGGTGCCGCTGCATTGCTCCCTACGCTGCCAAATCCTCTACTGACCCTTTCGACCAATATGAACCTCATTGAAGTCCACATCGACGGTGTTCCTGTTCGTGCTCTAATCGACACGGGTGCCCATTTATCTGTGATGAGTGCTAGTCTTCGGACTCGCCTGAAGAAAGTTCTCACACCAGCCGCGAAGCCAGTTGTCCGTGTCGCCGACGGCGGAACAGCTTGTGCAATTGGCACGTGTACAGCTCGAGTCGACATCGCCGATCGCTCTACGATCGTTGTTTTCACCGTACTAGCCCACTGCCCCCACGACGTCATTCTAGGCTTGGACTTCCTTTCTGCTCATTCGGCGCTCATAGACTGCTCTACCGGTACTCTCCGCCTTGACCTTCCTCTTCCAGATCACCCTGCGCCGCCTTCCATTCGCCTAACCGCCGCAGACTTCGTTCGCTTACCACCCACAGCTCTGACCTACGTTGACTTGGTACCATCCTCACCCGTGCCCGACGGGGAGTACGTTGCGACTCCTGTCAAGGATGTTCTTCTCTACCAGGGTATTACAGTGCCTCGTTCTGTATTATGTATTACATCCAATCGCACATGTTTGCCAGTGGTCAACTCTGGCTTGACAATGCAAGTGCTGCCACGAGGGATATCCTTGGCACATATCAGCGCCTTCGACGATCCCTCGATAGCATCAGTTACGTTGGAGGATGGTACTACCGAGCACACCGACCACTCGCAGTCCGCCGCATCTGTTCTCGACGACCTGAAGAGAATGATTGCGCCAGATCTACCCCCAAGAATGCTGATGACCTCTACCGGGTTCTCTTTTCGTACCGCGATATTTCTGATCTTCATGACCGTCCTTTGGCACAAACTACGACCGTGAAACATCGCATAAATACTGGCGATGCCGCTCCTGTTCATAGGCGTCCGTATCGAGTGCCACACGCAGAGCGTCAAGTGATTCAGACAAAAGTCAAGAAGATGCTCACCAAGAACATCATCGAACCGCCATGCAGCCCATGGGCATCACCCGTTGTCTTAGTGAAAAAGAAAGACGGCTCGTGGCGATTCTGCGTGGACTACCGGCATCTCAACAAAGTAACAAAAAAGGACGTTTACCCCTTACCTCGTATTGACGACGCCCTTGACTGCCTACATGGTGCTCGCTACTTTTCGTCTATTGACCTACGCTCTGGCTATTGGCAGATCGCTGTGGATGATATGGACCGCGAGAAAACCGCTTTTATCACACCTGATGGTCTTTATCAATTCAAGGTGATGCCATTCGGACTATGTAACGCACCGGCCATATTTGAACGCATGATGGACTCCCTCCTTCAAGGATTCAAGTGGTCCGCATGTCTGTGCTACTTGGACGACGTTATAGTGTTCTCCCCCACTTTCGAGAGTCATCTAGAGCGCCTATCTGCAATCCTGCAAGTTTTTCGCCGAGCCGGTTTGCAACTTAACGCATCGAAGTGCCACTTTGGTCGTCGCCGGATTACCGTACTTGGCCACCTCGTTGATGCCAATGGAGTACAGCCGGACCCAGCCAAAATTCGCGCTGTTACGAATTTCCCGATTCCTAAGCGTGTGAAAGATGTACGCAGCTTCATTGGTTTATGCTCGTACTTCCGCCGCTTTGTGAAAAATTTCGCGGTCATAGCACGACCACTTACTGACCTTTTGAAAAAAGAGGTGCCATTTATATGGGGCGACGCCGAAGCTTCCGCGTTCGCTCATTTGATCCGGCTGCTTACAACGCCGCCCGTTCTGGCCCACTTTGACCCTTCTGCGCCGACTGAAGTTCGTACCGACGCCAGTGGGCACGGCATAGGCGCAGTACTAGCCCAACGACAGCACAGTACTGATCGCGTCATCGCCTACGCCAGCAGGCTCCTCACAACTTCGGAGCGCAACTACTCTATCACGGAACGTGAGTGTCTGGCCCTAGTTTGGGCGGTTGCGAAATTCCGCCCATACTTATACGGCCGACCCTTTTCAGTCGTAACGGACTACCACGCGCTCTGCTGGTTGTCCTCACTGAAGGACCCTACCGGACGACTTGGTCGCTGGGCGTTACGCCTTCAAGAATATTCTTATACTGTCATATACAAGTCTGGTCGCCTGCACATGGACGCCGATTGCTTGTCCCGTTATCCGGTAGACGAGGCCGAAGACACCGACCACGACGCATCCAATGGCATCTTTTCTCTGTCTCCTTTCGAGAACATCGCAGACGAGCAGCAACGCGACCTTTCGCTGCGAGAACTCATCCACCGTCTGCAGACATCGCCCAATGACACTTCAGTGCGCCACTTCGTTCTCCAGGATGGTGTCCTATACCGTCGTAACTTCCATCCAGAGGGGCCGGAACTACTTCTAGTCATACCGAGACAATTACGCCGAACTGTTCTTTTTGAACTTCATGACGCTCCAACTGCAGGACACTTAGGTGTATCGCGCACGTACGACCGCACCCGCCGTCGCTTCTATTGGCCCGGTCTCCTCCGTTCTGTTCGACGCTACGTTTCTGCCTGTGATTCCTGTCAACGTCGCAAAACGCCCCAGATGTTGCCTGCTGGTCATCTCCAACCAATCGACGTTCCTGTAGAGCCGTTCTTCCGTGTTGGACTTGATCTTCTCGGCCCCTTTCCTACGTCATCCACCGGGAACAAATGGGTAGCCGTGGCGACTGATTACGCTACCCGATATGCCATAACACGGGCTCTCCCCACCAGCTGCGCCACCGACGTCGCGGACTTTCTCTTACATGACATCATCTTGCTCCATGGTGCTCCACGACAGCTACTCACTGACCGTGGCCGTAACTTTCTCTCTAAAGTTATCGCCGACATTCTGCGTTCCTCCGCCACTCAGCACAAACTGACCACCTCGTACCATCCACAAACGAACGGTCTCACGGAGCGGTTCAACAGAACCCTCACGGATATGCTGTCGATGTACGTGTCGAATGACCACCATGACTGGGACATTTCTCTCCCTTACGTCACGTTCGCATACAATTCTTCTCGACACGCCACTGCCGGATTTTCGCCGTTTTATCTACTGTACGGTCGTGAACCCACTCTGCCACTTGATACTGTCCTTCCTTCGGCTGCCACCCCAACTACCGAGTACGCACGTGATGCCATAGCACTTGCTGATCATGCGCGCCAACTTGCCCGTACTCGGCTGACTGCCTCGCAAGACACACAGCGACATTACTACGATGCCCGCCACCGCGACGCACAGTTCTCGCCTGGCGCGCTCGTGCTGCTCTGGTCGCCTTCCCGTCATGTGGGACTTTCGGAAAAGCTCCTGTCTAGATACACAGGACCCTACCGCGTCATCCGCCAAGTAACACCCGTGACCTACGAGATTACTCTGGTCAGTCCTCCTTCACCCTCTGCCGCGGTGTCAAGTGACATCGTGCACGTCAGTCGACTCAAGGCCTACTCCAGTGTATCTGACCCATAACTTTAAAAGCTCCGGGACGGCGCTTTTACCGCCGGGGGTCATGCTGCGGACAGCCATCAAAAGACGAATAGGCTGAAGACGACGACGACGACGATTTGGAGACTGTTGTGTGCCGCTGCCTTGCCCGAGCACTCTCCTGTAAATACACTTGTTTACAGCCTCTAGTCTTCGTCTCTTCACGTAACAATATTGTTGTTGTTGTTGTCCTCTGTGCATGGCTCATACCCAGATTCCGTGGACTCCCATCGAATCTAGGCATCTTTCTCATCTTCTTTTAAAGTTTGGTTCTTCTGGTATTGTTTTGTTATCGTATGTTTCATTTTATAAGGACGTAATATAAATCTGATTCGAGGCATAGGCCTTGATTAAAATGTTCACTCTCTGACGAGCACCTTAAGGCTAAACGAAGGGCTTGTTCTATTGTCGCTTCCCTCCGATTGTTCTTTCGTGGAGTTCAATTTGGGAGCTGGCGGCGTTAGTAAATTTAAGCGAGCTTCATTAAGAGAGCGAATATATGGTCATGAGCCTTTTCATATCTGAAGTGACGTCGCTGACGTTTTATCCATCTACAATGTGTGAGAAAAGCCTCGACCACTCATCATTTTAGCAAAATAGATGTGCTAGAACTGACTAGCCCACGCAGTGACCGCAATGCTGACGTCAGAATGTAGAATCCAATCATAGTTTTCTTACAAATTAATGATAGCTACACTCCTAGGGTACGCTGGTGAGTAGCGTTTCGGCTTTTGAGTACAGTGGGTTCTTGTGCCTATTCCGTGCATTTTGTGCCACCAGGTACGTGACAATGTTTCATCATATCTGAATGCATTGAAATAACATATTTCTTCGTGCGCTACTAGCCCAGACTAAGGCTGGACAACCACTGGATAACACTGTGATGTTTAGAGTCAGGGGAAGATGGCAGCTTGTGATGAAAAATTCGTAAACAGGGGGTGTGCTGGAGCCGACGTTTCGACAAGTGGGCTTTTCTTCGTCAAGGCTGCAGCCTACACCCCCTGTTTACGAACTTTTCATATGTCATGCTTCTCTTTTGAATATGATTTGTTAAATATATCTCGTAGTAATATTTCGCTCTTTGTATAACTTCGTTTACGTTGTCTTGAGATGTATTTTGCTTTTGCAGTCTGGTCGCCACAGTAAATTTGTGCCTTGTCAAGCTGTTTAAATGATGTTTTATTGAAGCTGTTGTAATGAAGGCGCTGCAGTAAAACGCTTTGCAATAAAACCCGTCAGTTGTTCAGCGCCTTGTCCTGTGGTCTTCTCTGTCTTGTGCTTCCATCTTTTGCGCTGTTTTAAGCTATCAACCTTAGCCAACTCGGCTAGTCTTACATTGTTTTGCAGTAGGAATTTCATAGCGGGGGCCCATGATTCCTTTCGTTGCTGTAGCATATCGTAAGCGCCAATATAAGCACCTTAGGCTAAATAAAAAGAAATGCGCGTAATTACCAAACCCGTGTAGTCACACTTCCGTCCTTGGCGTTTCATGCTTTTTTTTTTATTTTGAGAGACTCGCATGAGTGTATAAGATGCCGCTTAATATTATCATATAAATGACTTGCGATGTGTTCCGCATAGCGACATATCGGCGTCTTCCGGCGTGGCTATCCAGGCGTGAAATAGGTTGCTTATACATGTACGTCACGTCCAAGTTACCCCAGTGCACGTGATGTTCAGACTGCGAAAATTCTGCGTTGAACTTTCGTGACACTGAACGTGCGAGTATAACAGATGACAAAAATTGATTTGAGTGCATTGTTTTTAAGGTTGCCATTAAAAGTTTCGTTAGTAAAGAATTCTGTCAGTGTTGAGAAACTATGTTTCGGAGATTTGGGCGCAGTAGCCCTTTTAATGTAACAGATTACACAAAGAAGCATTAAGCGAGTCGCATCTGGTCGCACGGTAATGGGTTTTTGGTGATATTAAGCGGAAAAGAAAGGCAGAGATGATGACCGCCTAATTAAATTAACATCATTCATCACTCGACGACGCTGTGAGGGACGGGAAACTCCATTGCATGGACACAGGGAAGGTTTCATAAAGGCATGCCCCAAGAAATCATTTATAATTTTGGCATCCGCCGCGGTTGTACAGCGGTTGCGGTGCTCGCCTGCTGACCCGAAGGTCACGTGTCCGATCCCAGCCGCCGCGGTGGCATTTCTATGGACGCGAAATGCTGGACACCTGTGTACTGTGCGATGTCAATGCACATTAAAGAACGCCAGAGAGTCGAAATTTCCGGAGCCCTCCACTACGGCGTGCCTCATTATCATGTCGTGGTTTTCGCACGTAAAAGCCCTGGTGTTATTATATAATTTTGGCATTTTCTTTCAAGTATCGTGCGGTCACTCTACCGATGTAACATGGTTGTCAGCGTACGTGAATTCAGAAATTCAATTAATGAATTTCAACTGTAGCATTGAAATTATTCTGCTACTTCTTGCGCCATATGTTTTCTTTAAACGCATAGGAATAAATCTATACGGGTGTGTTTGATGTGTTTTTACGCTTTTTGGTGGGTACAAATATTCGAATCGCAGCATCTATTTTTTTATTGCACTCAACACAATCACAATTTTCAGTGTTTAGATTATATAAGCTGTTCTAATATTATGCGGTTACACTTCTTGCACGCGCAACACTGGGTAATGGAGCACTATATAGGGAACTTATTTTTAGGGGCGAAGCTCCTTAAGATGGCACCCGTTCGTCCCTCGTAGTAGTAGTAGTGCGTAACCAGTCGTAACGCTAGTACCAGATCTTGACCTCCAAGGTGGTGCCGGTGGGAGATTTTTCCTGTGCGTTGTTGAACAATCAAAAATTCGCAGTGTGCGCGTTAACTAAAAGCCGAATTCTTCTGTCTCTCATTCCTCATTAGCAGCCATTGGGATGTTCCAGTAGGAAACGTTAGTAGAAGTAGAAGTGTAAGTGTTAGCTAAAAGCCGACTTTTTTTTTTTCATTTTACTTCTTTCCTCTTAAATAGAAAAAAAATCTACGCTTTACTTTAACAATTAGATTTTAAAAACTATCCGGTTCTTGGCCAATCCCCCAGCGTGGGTGTGTGCCATAGTTATAGGATCTACTCTACTCTACTATTCTTCTGTCTCTCATGCGTTAGCAGCCATTGTTTACCTCCAAGGTAGTGCCTGGTGAGATTTCTCCTGTGCGTGATTAAACAGTAAAAATTTTGTTCAAAACGCCGTTGATTGATGAAATAAACCAACGAAAGACGCCAGATGCTTTCTAAAAGCAAAACGAAAGAACGCCAGATGTTTCTAAAGCAAAACGAAAAGACGCCAGCTGCTTAACGAAAGACGCCAGATGTTTTCTAAAGCAATGGTTTTCTAAACAATGAAAATTCACAGCGTACATGTAAAATTAAAGTGAGCTGCAAGTCGTCATAACTCATCGAACCTTTAGTATAAGCGCGCCCGATCTCACGTCGGTGATGATGTACTGGGCAGAATTCACGGAAGATTCACGGTTTACCGATGAACCTCCGCAGCTTCGCCCACTCATCATCATTCACTCCGTGGATATGCTGTGATTTTTTTATTCTGACGCCACAATGGCATAAAGTGTCACGTGTTTTGCTCCATTCCGAATGAAAACAACGATTCTATTACAAAACTTGTTCGGTATATTGTCACAAACATTGCTCTCTTCTTCAGGACGCCCCTATGGTCACAAAATATGATTCCGTACTAACAAAACAGAGATGCGTTTGTTGACAGCATGTTTCTTTTTTGTTTGTCTTTTTTTGTTTTCTTATTGGTCTGTTCTATTAGTTGTTTTGTCAACATCGAAGAATAGCGTACAAAAGTGCTGACGCAATCATCGACACGAGAACTGACTGTGAATTCAAGAAGCTAAAAATTCAACGTGGTCTCGACAATAAAGAAAAAAAGTTAAGCGAATCATGTGATGCTGTCCTTTTGCGTTCTTTTTTTGAAAGAGATTAGCCACATCTGTTTTATTATTTTGACCTGCGAGGGCAACCATCAGAATATTTTTGAGAATGAGTGTCACGATCCGGAAAATCAATTTGCACGTGAATATTGAAAAGACCTGTTTCGAGATGCTACCTCCTAGGAAAATGTTATCCGCTTTCATTTCTTTTTTTTTTACGATGCTGCCTTGTGTTGAACGGGGGCTATAGATACTGTATTTTGTTTTGAAACGTAGGGATGTAGTGAGACGCCGCTAGGTGATACACAAACTTACCTGTCTTGCTTCCGGCATCCTATTCCTTTGACATTTTTTTTTTCAGCATTGCGTGGTTGCCTTGTGGAAATGCTTACAGATCGTAAAAAGTGTACCATCGCAACAGAACGCCTCAAAAGTTTTTTTTTTCATTGGAAACAAACAAACAATCAAAGAACGATATGTAAAAGTGAAAACAAATGATAGGTAAAGAAACTCGAACGTTAATATGTGACTCCAGGTCATGATATTCTGGTTTGACAATGAAAACCTAAGTTAGCGGAATTATAAACTGTGCCTCTTGGTCATGTCATGGCCTGGCGGCGCCTCATAATAATATTGTGATTTTAGCTCGTAAAACCCCAGAGGTTATTATTATTGTTACCACAAGTCCCTCTACGTCGGTTTCAGTAATTTCGCATTCCGATGAGGAGCAGGACAAGGATGCAGGTTTCGGCGAGTTGGTGACCAGTCATTTTTTCAAGAACAGTGCGAAATTGTAAGCGTGGGAAAAACGAAAAGAAAAAAGACAAGCGCTGCTCTCAACTAATAGTTTTATTGGAAAAACTAACATTTGTGCACGTAAATGGCGTGCAACTGCTCATGCGCATTTTGATAACTCATATGTAACCACATGCTCATGTATCTGTTTTCTCTGATTATAGGAGAGTTCCGAACACGGGATCATCAATGCGCATGAGCAGTCGCAAGCAATTTCCGTGTGTAAATGTTACTTTTGTTTATAAAAATTTCAGCTGATAGTAACGCTCGTCTTGTGTTGCTGCTCTTCGTTTTCTCCGCGTCTTAAATCCCACGCTGATCTTGCGGTTATGGTGCTCGACTGCAGACCGGAAGGTCGCAGCATCGAGTCCCGGCCGCGGGGGCCACATTGCGATGGAGGTGATATGTTGGAGGCCCGTGTACTTATAATTAGGTGCACGTTGAAGAATCCCAGGCGGTCGACATTTCAGGGGCCCTCTACTACGGCGCCTTTCACAATCATATCGTACTTTTGGGGCTTAAAATCTCAACAATTATATCAAAACATTCCGCGCTGTTCTTGGCAAAATGAAAAATAGGATGGAGATGGAGACACGCTCTCTAGGGCGACCTCAACTGACATCGTTTGTTTGTTTGTTCTCAATTACATTGATTTTTATTCATGAGTACAAAATTACACGTAGGAAAGAGAGGACAAAAGGCGTTAACGCCTGACGAGGTGCTTATTTGTTTGTTTGTTTGTTTGTTTGTTTGTTTGTTTGTTTGTTCGTTTGTTTCCTTATCAATATGGCCCATGCCCAATCAGTGGGATTAGCGAAGACTTCGTGGTTTCATTTCATTAAACATAATCTGCTTCTTCTTCTCCTTCTCCTTATAATGCAGTGTCTTTAGTGTTTTTTAGAGCGACAGCTTTAGACATGGACCGAAGGCGTCGAGCAGCGTCTGTGTGTTGTCTTTGGATGTAATGGCAAACGCTGTAGCTGCTGCTACAAAAGTGGTTGTCTTGCAGCCAATGCAAGCAAGACTGAACGAATTTATACATGTATAAACGTTCGCCCACTTCCATAAAAAAAAGCGCGATGAAATACTTGTCTGGCACGTGGCACGATAATGATAGCTTTTCTTGAATTAGTTGACATTATCTGCACATTACGAAACCATAGTATACCGTTTTTGAAAGACACTATATCGCAAATAGGGGCGAACGTCCCGGCCGAGTTTCATTCTTTGTTGCAATTCTTGAGCACATTCAATGAGTTAAGAACGTAGGAACACCTACGCACTGAAGTCAGCCAATCTCGTTTAGTGCGGTATGGTTCCCATTAATGCCAGAAATCTATCATTGCGTTCACCGTTTCTTCGGTACTCTTGCACATAGGCTTCAGGACGTATCTGATAACTTGAAGCGTGTGCTATTTGTGAAAGTTCTACAGAAGCGTGTTGTCTCAAACTAAAGGGCATCGCAGTAGTACAAAGCGTACAACTATTGGATACACGTACAGCAATGAACGGGGAGGAAACAGGGGGGCCATTTTTCGTTTTTTTTTCAAGGCCTTAATGCATGTTGCTACGTGACACCAGAGTTGCCGTGTATCGACCCTTAGGGAGGATCTTTCTGCATCGAATATAACCCCGAAATTAATCCAAGTAATGAAGGCGCACACTGAAGAAATGTTAGCCACCCAGGATACTTGAATGGAGTCTTCGATCAAGCATACCTTACTTTAATCACAGAATCTTTAATTAAACGCGTTCAATGCGGCGCTTCTCTACAAAAATTCTTGAAACCCAAGTCCTTGAATGGTCCAGAGAAATGAGAATTTCCGAAGATCTATTCAGTGAATCGCCCACGTATCTCGCGACCCCTTAGTTTAGGCAATCTTCGACTCACCGGATAACCTCCCCGTTGAGTCATTCACCGCGTCTTGGGCAACGATCTCGGTAACCCCACGATGAATGACACTCGGGACGTATCAGGGACGAGAGGGAGGTGACATTTTGCATTGTTTCGGAACCCTTCCTTAACAGTTCATCTTTAGTCGTCGCAAATAGGGTCCGGCGAGAAGTACTTGCAGATACGAAAGGACAAGTGACCGTGAATTCCAGGTGTGCCTCTAATTAGTTGCTTTCTTGGTATCTTCACGAGCTTCAAGCTGTGAGTCGATGCTGTCTATAACAATTGTTACCAAACTTATGGCTCAAACACGTGCTGGTACAAATCTCGTCCGCAGCGGCCGCATTTTCGACGGAGACAAAAAGTGTTGAGGCCCGTGTACTTAGATTTCAGTGCACGTTGGAGAACCCCAGGTGGTCAAAATTTCCGGAGCCTTTCGCCACGGCGTCCCTCTTAAATGTATCGTGGTTTTGGGACGTTAAACATCAACAACACGTGCTGGTTCACCCGTATTGATTATATGACATTGCATTCCTCTACTTTTGCGTATTATTCAAACAAACAAAACAAAATAGCGGCTCATTCATGTGCTTTGATGCTGTAGCGTTTCGTGCTGGCTTCTCTCCTGTCTTCAAGTTTTCCGATTTCCCTTGCGAAGCAGAATTTTGTTTTGGGCGAGCTCGCTCATGGTCACTTTTTTTGGGGTGCTGCGCTAAAAACACACGGACAGAGACACATAGTAGACACGACGGATGCTGAAACACGACAGCTTGCGTCCGTCGTGTCTATAATGTGTCTCTCTCCGTGTGCTTCTTAGAGCTGCACCCCAAAAAAGTTTGTTCCTTGCGAAGCATCGACATATACCCATATACTTCCAACCTACCGTGCAGGTTCTCTTCAATGTAAATCTAGGTACTAAAGCGCCTCCCGTAGCAACTTTATTCCGCCTTACAACTACGTAGGGAAGACTTATTTTTCCTACGTTGAACTCACTCACTTGTCTATCTTTCTCTCTCTCTGTCCCTCTCTCACATCGCGGGTTTAAAGTGGTTTCTTAATTAAGGGTTTCCTACATCCCTTCATTTGATTCATCATCAAGGAAGAGGTGATGCACGGTTTTTTTCCAAAGCCATATGAATGTATGTATTTCACGAATGTTTCGGACGCAAATGCTCAACAACTAGGATGAGACAGAGGGATGGTCACTGCGGAGTCGTGAGACGCATTACCATCGCACAAAGCAAACAGTGTTTACTTTTGTTCCACGGAACCCTTGGTGCTCATTTCTCGAAGACATACAAACAACCCTTTAATCAGGTATGTATACGGAGCTCTTGTCAACCTTCATAACCATAAATGCCAACGGGAGCAAATACACAGCAGCCGCAGCTCCGTGTACGCAGACGACGCTAAGAGGATGTACTCGGGAATGTTTTGAAAAGGATCGGGAAAACCACATGGAACATTCGATCGCGGCTACAGTAGCTACGGTCGGCGGAGGGGCCAAAACAAGTATTGCTCGTACGGTGGTCTATGTACTAATGCGGTATTGTGTAGGCTGACTTATTTAGGTGTCGAAATTTTTGCCGTGCACAACAGTGTTTCGCTGCGTGTAGGCGGGCAGCTTAGCTAGTCAGCTTATGGCAGCGCTGGCCAGACGCCAGTTTGCGGTAATTAGCGTACGTCTGCATCGGCACTGCATTAGCGTCATCCGCTGTTCTGTGAGGGATGCTGTTTGATGTGTCCCGGAGGCGTACGCTGCTACATTTCACGCCTGGGAAACAAAAATATATCTGATTTCTTTTTTGAACTGCTTCGTAATGATCACTATATTAGGTGCATTGCGGAGCGGATTGTTGTTTGATCTCAGGAACAGAAGAGATAGAGATAGATATCTATTGGGGTAAAAAAATTGGCCGCGTATCTGCGTGCTTCGCTGGAAATGTCATCTAAAGACGATATAAGAGGCGCTGCGTGAGATATGGACGCCATCTGGCAATACGTCGGGAAACATGAGTGCTGTGTTGCGGGCTGGTAGTCCCGGCGCAGCAGCAGGCGAAGACCGGCGGTGACCAACGCGACCGGCGGGGACGCCAACCAGCCCGAATACGCGGTTTGGCGCGAAGCGCTCAAGCAGAAGAAACGTCCGCACTCAACGTGTACTCTCCACACACTCTTTTATTTATTTACACGTCGCCTGGGCAAAACAGGAATGCCAGAGCGGCGCCCCATGGCATCCGTACAGTGCAATACAGAACCGAAACCGAAACACAACAATGGGCTCGTGCAGAGGGCACGTAGGAAGGCAAGTTTCAGCGCAGTCGCATTTTCAGCGCAGCTTAAAAAACTACGGTCTTTAGAATTACGTATGTATGCATATTCTATTAAAGGAACACACCACCTAATACTTACCTAGTAATGTTGCGCCTCAGATATGCGTAATGTTTGCTTTTTGATCGACAATGTATACAAGTATGAACCTAGTCAGCCGTTCAAGATAGCTGGCCCTTGGGCAAGTGGTTCAACTTTGGCCGAGTGGCTGAATCGAGTGACGTGCCGACAAACAGAAAGACAAACCAAAAGTTCTCCGTTTAAGTATCCCAAGAAAGACTATCGCCTTTAAAAACTGCGAAATTGGCCGTAATCAAACTGTATATACCGTAGACGGGAAAACAGACTGACAAGTGCAATAGGTGCCTTATTGTCTAACCTGCAGTTGACCCACCTTATGCCTGCGAATATTGAAATTTCGGCACAATACCCATTCCTCTACCGTCATCTATCACGCTTCGCTTCTCTTGACTCGCATTCCGTAATTTCATTAGACCAAAGTTTATTTGAAAGACGCATCACATGACGTCCGCGTAAGCATACTGACACTCAATATGAAACACGAGGTGCTTGATGCGGGCAAGTTGGTGTGACATACTTGATAAATACGCTGCTCAAAACACACGAGGTCCAGAAGGAAACAAAACTGACAAGCGCTTGTCTGCTGTGTTTCCCTCTGGCCTTCGCGTTTTTACGCAGCGTATTCATTAAGTATACTCAATATGATACTCAAGTGACAGAACGTCGGTAATTGAGCGTTCTTTCTTCTATAGACGTCAGAAGTTACTCAACAAATGCTCAAATATGAGCACCAGCCCTGCCTCTGTCTATGTTGCGGCGGATCTCCAAGGAGACAAGATAACCTTCTTTGACCGATCTGATATTTTCCTTGTTTGATGGCACCAAACTTCGCAGTTTGCATTTTTTCCTTCCCACCTCCAAAAAAAGTTTGAGGACGTGAGAAATGCTTTTGCTATTATTTTTGTTAACATATAGACAGGGTCCGTCCCCAAACCAAAAGCTAAAAAAAAAACCTCCACCTTAAATGTATCGGAGTGCCAATTTCGAGGCTATGAACAAATGACTGGAATCTGCAGAACCGTCATTCGATTATACACGGTCTTTTCGAACACCTTTGGAATGGTACTTGTTCAGAGAGGAGGCGGGGGCGCCGTTTCCCAGCCCTATTCACTATACAAGAAAGATGACTGCGTGAATTAGATCTTTCTTTGAAAACTTCTGACAGGCATGGCAATACATTAGTGGCGCAATGCAAACCGCATTGGGGCCCAATGAATTCCTCCGCTCCACAACCCGTCACAACCATACACTTCACTGCCAAGATATATTGATTTGCAATGTCGTAAGGCCTTTCTGAACAGGATTCCATCTTCTTCATTGAAGCGTGAACCAATACATCGTGTGTAGATGCGGTCGCACTAGTACTCCAATAAACATCCACCGTAGTTCAGCGTTCCCAGGAATCCCATTACGGGCGTGAGCTTGCGAGACCGCCCGCGGGAACGTTAACGTTGCGGTGAGTTGCTCACTTGTTTATATTATCAACAGCAGCTTTTGCTACGCTTGTAGTTTGCGCCAGCCGCGTACGAATTCACTGGCGGGACTATCGCGCTGAGGGCCCCAGACCCCAGTTCCTTCAGGTGATGGCGTTTAGCGAAGCCTCTGGAAGTTTAATACTGCGACCTCACACAATGCGTGGGTAATCCGTCGGCTTTATGGTGTCAAAGAAGTAAGGAAGGAAACAGAAAGATGGAAGGGAGGGAGGTTAACCAGAAAAGCTTCCGCTTCGCTGCCCTACAGTGGGGTAATAGGAAAAAGGAATGGAAAAATGAGAGAGAGAGAGAGAGAGAGAGCGGAGGAGGAAAAAGAGGAAAAGACGGAGTGAATTAAGAGAAATCGCAGAGGGGGTCTCGTGACTTGAGGGGTTGTACACTACTGTATGCTCACACTACGCTGGCATTACATGAGCCCGAAACTTTTTTGTCAACCATCTCAGTGGACAACGGTGCTGAATTTGGCACGCTGTGTGTTCGTTGCGGTTGGTGTTCAATCTTAGTCAACGTTGTGCCCTGTAATAAATGTAACTTGGGACAGAAGGCTGTTCAGTATCTGATGATTCGTACAAACAAGGAATGACCACGGACATGACCTTTAACAGGGACTTGTAGCGTTTTTATCCGTGATTCTTTCGACCACTTTGTGCGCGCGCGTGTGTGTGTGTGGGAGCGGGGGGGGGGAGGGGAGGAGGTGGTGTTATGTTTCTGTCCGCAACTCTTGAAGATGCTCAAGAAGTGAAACATCCCTTTCTTTGTCTCGCATTTCAGTGCTCTTCAGTTGCTAGTGGATGTTGATGTCGCTGTCGTTTCCTCTGCATCCCCGCACCGCGTAGTACAGACTGTTGCGTAAATCACAGCAAGTGCAACCGCTGGCAAATTAGGCTTATGAGGCGCTGCGTATAGCAAGATTGCCGTGCACGAAGGTGTTGGTTTGTATCTCTTGTAGCGCTACTGCTTCTTCTTTTACGGGTTTTGAGTATTTGGACGCAGTATCGGGAGGGATAAAGTTTAGGCGTGTTGGTTGGTCACTGCTAAGCGGTATATATGACACAGGAACGAACACAGCAAAAAAGGCGACGGCACGAGACTTTTTGGGGGGTCACGATATTAAGAAATATTTTTCTCACGAAGATTGGGAAAAATGCTTGTCCCGCTGTCTTCTTGTCCTCTGTTCGTTTCTGCGCTATGTATTCTGCTTAGCGTAGTATTAGGGTGTGGAAAACCAGCGAGAGCTCATGCGCAGGGATGAGGACATGGTGAGGACTGGCGGCTTCCTGGACTAGGAGCAGAGAGCCGTCCACATTGGTTAAAAGAACTTCGCTTGCTCTTTCAATAGACGTTTATGATCTTTTTCTGACTTCAGTGAATACTTACTCGGAAAGCTCAACATCTTCAGTAGTTAGATTTCATAACATACAACGTTGCATCTCTCATGCTTCAATTATTTAATGAAAAACTCGGCCTGGCAACACTCTTGCTTCGGCACTCAGTTCGCCTTGGTGGGAACGTGCCGCGCTGTGGTTTTATATTGGCTAAGGTAAATGATAATTGCAGGCGCTCTACACTTAACTTTACAGGAACATCTATTTGGAATAAGCTTGACTCTAACCTAACCAGCCTAACAACGTTTAATAAAGTAAAGCACTCCCTTATTAACAGCGGACAGCACTGCGTATGCTTTTACAGTCTCCATTTTTCATTCCCTCATAAGACGCGTTTTCTTGTAGGAAATTGATAAAAAATTTGTAATTTATGCGTGACATTTTCTTTTGTACTGTATTTGTTTCTTTTACTTATTTCAGGCGCTATTGTTTGACGTTATTGCATCGTATATGTTAGCAGCTGTCATAGCTGTGCTTTTTGCCCTAAAAATAATCTCAAGGGAAACCTTAGCAAGCTTGTTGGGTCCCAAAAGTGTGCTTTTTTATTTGGCGATATCTGGCGATGCAAATTGGGCCACGCAAACTCTTTAATAAACTTTAAATAAACGTTTGAACAATGCTTAATTTAAAAAAAAAGATAGGCGTATGGTAGTTTGTCCGAAGCCCGCCGTAATTACTAGCGTGATACCAGCGCTAGTTAATGTTAGTTAGCTATTGGCTATGCACTCTTTATTAAAGGTCGCACGGTCTTTTATGCATTCGCCTACGACAACGCGAAGGCGATAGCCTTCTTCATTTCTTTTTGAGCCAGTTGTATTAAACGCCCTCTCCGAAAGCTTTCTGCACCTCATGCGGTTTTGCACTGCCTCCGGGATCGTCCCACCTTTTACCAAGCGGTGGCGTCACGCGAATACATCCTGGAATGACCTCATCCTGTGACGTCATCAAGCAACGTCGTAATGAACTCATGATGACTACACAAAATCTTGCAATCTGTGACGTCATGTTGACGTCACAGATGATGTTATCATGACGTCATCTGTGATCACTTGACTTTTGGAACATTTGTGTTGACGTCGATGCCGCTGCCTCTGACAAGGTCTAGCGAATTATTGTCAGGTCTCGCGAAATCTCGCAGAGCCTATTGACTCATGAGACATATAAGGCTTTCTTCTTAGAGTGTAATGAAACTCGACTGCTGACCCGAAGGTCGCGGGATCGAATGCTGGCCGCGGCGGCCGCATTTCGATGATGGCGAAAATTCTCGAGGCTCGTGTACCTAGATTGAGGTGTACGTTAATAAACACCACATAGACAAAATTTCCGGAGCCTTACGGCGTCCTTCACAATCGGGTCGTGGTTTTGGGACGTAAAAACCCAACAGTTATTGTATATTGAAACATCGCCTACCTACTACACCGCCTGTGCATCACATCATTAAACGTCCCGCGCACTGCGACAGTTCCTTTAAGGAAATTTGCCAGAGTTTCTTCTTTTTCCTATTACCATTGAGTTACTCCGCGAAACAACATCTTAAGCTTTGTATTAGTTCTCTCAGGACGACTGTTCGAGACTACCAATACTGAGGAGAACGCACAGCGCCTACAAACTTATCAGGTATCTGTGTGTTCCCGCTGCTTCACCGGATGGCGCTGGAGTCGCATACCGCTTCTCCTTTGGGATCGAAAAAATGCGCCCTTTCATTGAGCGGGTTCGCATTCGCTGATCAGGCGCTCGCGCCCACGGATACTCCATTCTATGTGGTTTGCGTAGCGTACTTCCTGGGAAGTTTTCACTAGGTTTTCTCTCTTCTCTCTAAAGTTTTTTACATGTTCTTTCATCGTAAACCGATTTGAGCTTTTAAACGTACCATTCGCGCGTTACGGAAGGACTCCACTTTTTATGGGAAACGATGAGATTTTTTAACTACAATTCGGTGTTTATGATAGCGCGCGCCTTTCTCCTACTGCAAACTGCTGTAATCACGACGGCAACTGGGAACGAAGAAAATGGTGAGTTGAAAATTTACATCAGTGAATCAATATGTAGTCGTTGAAAATGTGCATCGTGGTCGAGAGATTTTATTTCTGAATTATAGAAAGATCAGTCACGAGGTTTGGCTTAATATAATGCCATCTTTTTCGTTGCTTCCTAAAGCCGAGTTCTTGCCACCTTAGTTCAACAGTGTGTGCTGACATTGTGTTATTGAACGTTGTGTTTAACGTAATACACCTATCGATGAACTTCACGGAGGAATTTGTTGTTGGCGTAGTTGAAACGATATGCGATAAATTTCTTGATACTTGCTTTGATAATAAGACTTTGGTGTTGTTTGACCGCAAATATTCGTGGCGTATTCCATGGCAGCGTATGAAGACATGCTATCGTAGGGCTGGTGTAAAAGAGTAGCTGTGCTTTGATAAAAAAAAATGTTTAAATTTCTGCCAAGTATTTCTTGAGGCATGACTGAAAATGTTCTGCAGTATTCGCAATGCCCACGAACTATAGGTGGCGCGCCGTGCTTTTCAAGATGGCGCCAGGAGGAGGGTCAACCATGGGTCAACCCGTTTGTTAGCATAGGAACAGATAGTACGTGCGGACGTACGGCCCTAGCCACTTTCACCGAATGAAGTCATGAGCTGCGCTTAATTGGATATGAGACTAAAATAGTTTCCCAAACCATGGAAAGTGCTAAGTACTCGCCACTTAATTATTTCCTGCGGTCTGAAAGGTTATATTTCAGCTCCGTTACCGTGCATAACGATGCTTTGCGAAATCCCGTGCGTGCTACTGCATGAACTAAAATTGACGTATGAGCTGAACGGCACTCCGAGGTAGTACGTACCGAGCCTGCCTGACGGATTTGCCGCAGTAGTAGGCCGCCAGTGAGTAGCGCCTTCGCTGCTGCACGGGACCTCACATTTAACGTAGTGATGGTTTGCAAACATAATACGCCGTCGTCATTACTTGCTCAGTCGGGAACGCGGAGTTACGTCTTCCACGGAACACAAGCATTTAACATCCCATTCAGTAGCGCTTGTGTCACAGCCATGCTCAGACTCTAGCCGTGTGCAATTCACTTCACTCGCATGTTTGCAGGCTCGATCCGCACGATCGAAACATGAATATCGAACAGAATGCACACGTATCCTTTTCTCAACGTTGAAGAAGTTAGCCGAGACTCGACATGCGTGGATTGTGGCCGTGACTGCACGTTCCATCGCTCTAACCATCTCGCTTCGCCGGTCGAGCTCTAGCGTGTTGGCCGCATGCGGCGCTCCATAATCCGCAATAATTGGGATACATGCAATGCACAAGAGGAACTATGCTTTTATTCTGATCTCGCTCAAGCATATTATACATTAAATACAATCAAAGTGACTTAGGAGCATGAAAGAACATTTACGCACGAGGGGACGTGAAGTGCAGCTCGCTCCTCGTGTGTATTGGCAGCTGATCGTTCATCGTCGCTGCCACTCTCGGTGCTTTCACAGTCTTCTACGTCCAGTGAAAAATCCTCGTCGTCAAGATGGTTTCGTTAAACATCACTGCTGAAAGCAATCTGAAGAATTTCCTCCGCCGAACGACTTCGACCACTCCGCGTCACCACGTTTACAATTAGAGACACGTCTGGGCGCGGAGAACATTTTGCTCTCAGATCAGTCAACGAGCAAATCGCTTGCAATGTGCTGCCACCTATCAACAAACGTACAAAAACAAGCGGCGCAGCGCTGGCTATGAAACCAACACACTGGCGAAGGAAGGCGTGGAAAGCGTTCGTTCCACGGATTGAGTGGAGCAGACGCGTCCTCGAATGAATGAAACGTCGCTCGCACGATTAGTAACAGCGCTTTGTTGACAAAGGATAGAGGCCCTATTTTAATGTATTGACAACTTGAGATCGCTCAGTTTTACAAGAGCACATCGCGAGCCCGCGCGTCCTCCCGCGTACAGTGTTATGGGATTCATGCACTACAAGAAACACTGACCAATGCTATATGCAAGTAAAACAGGGTGAGCTTCAACTGAATATGTCAGACGATAACATTTAACAGACGTACGTGGCTACAGAAAGTCTCGCGAAGCTGATAGTAGGCGTACGCTGTGCGCTAGCATTGAAAGCGCGAGTTGCCAATTATTTCACGAAAAGTTCGCGCCTCGCAAGAACGAATCAGATTTCTCGTGTCACGGAGGGCCCGATTTGTTCAGTGATGCAGGGAACATGCAAAGTCGTAGTGTTCCTTTCTTGTCAACGCGTTAACACTGAGGCTAGCACAGCCGAACAAGGGAGCGACTGCGTAGTGCTGCCATTTTGTCGTCTACTAACCTTCCTCGAGAGGACGCTCCTGAATTCCGCTTGGCGGCGCGACAGTCTATGGGCATTGCGAATATCTGTTTTTTTTTTTTCGAAGGAAGCGCAGTGGTTCTCAGGTTTCGAGTTCATTGCTTTACCGCTACGCCCTCTGATCTGCTTTGAAAGCAGATACTCGAATCGGGAACTAGTATAGTTCAAATGTTATGCAGCATTCACTATAACAACCTTGTTTTGAACAATGACGCATCTTTTCGAGCGCTATGCAAATACGATAGCATGTATTTGCTGTTTTGTTTAATCATTCGGCGATGGCTCGTATAAAATATTACGCAGTATGACATAGGAAACGACGATTGAGCAGATACATAGCAGCTCTTAGACATTCTTGCTTCTTTAGCTTCATACTGTGTGCCTGATAAACATGGAGAATCTTCCTACCCCGTGACGTGTGTGTCAATACGCACTTATCTCCTACTTGGATTATTAAAATTCCTGTCGGCAAAAAGCACGCATACATAGCACCCGCATATAACAAATATTGTGTATGTCGAATATATATATATATATATAATCATCTGTGGGATATTTTTGTTGTTTTTGCAAAAGAATTGCTAATTATGACGTTTCTTTTTACGCTGTCGCGACGATATATCTACTGAATCTGTCGAGCGCGAAAAAGCGCTCTGACATCCACACGAGCACTTGTCGCGCGCGCGAATGAACACAGCAGATTTATAGCTGAGTCGCGTCATTATTACGCTGATGAGGCGCAGCAGTAACGCCCATAACGTACAAATGAGAAAGAATGTAGGCGGTCAGTGCGTTAAAAAGCCGATACCTTTTTTTTTTTCGGACCGCAAGCTACATATTATATCGCTACGCGATCTTGAAATGCTTTTCCACTGTTGAAGAGCCTTTTTTTTCTGTGTCTTGATAAAGCAATATAACAACATAGCTTGACATATTCCAAAGAGTACATATGAAAAAGAGAATAACAGCCCACTTCCAGACCCATATAACTGTTCATATTGAAACTGAGGGTTAATTTTTCTTTATAAAGCAGGTTTAGTCAAGCAGGTGCCATGAAATTTTAATGACCCTTCTTTGACTTTCTTGGTTGATGATCGTCTTTTCTTAGGCTTCTTTCGCAATGCACGTAAGCAGGTATGGTCCTTTCTTTTTCGACATTTAATTTTTAGTTGTGATTTGGTATGTTGTCCTAATTCTGACGTTTGTTATGTCATTTGCATGTATGGACAACTTGCCATTATTATGTTTCTCGTGATATTACAGCAGCCCTGCAGAAAGTTTAGTGTTTCCAATTACTACGGAAGACAAGAGGGCGCTCAAAATTAGTGCATATCCGTTTCATCATTCACGTTAATTAGTGTGCAATGTCGTGCGTGCGTGTTTTTACTGCGATTGCGTATAATGAATATGAAAATAGAGGTAGCAAGGATAATAAACACGAATTTTAGGCATTTTACCCGATTCAGGTTTTAAGCGTGAGGAACGCGAACCTGAATCGAAAACAAAATTTTTTAACAGGGCCGAAACTTTGCACCTGGGTCAGGCACGTTTAAAAAGCTTGAATTTATGATAGCTTTTTCATAGAAGCCCAGTCGTTCGTTTTGGATCTTTGATGGAACTTAAATTAAGCTGTCACCGCAAAAGTGTGACACAATTGCGATTGAACTCATCCCGACATAATTTAATTAATCGCAAAGTAATGCTGTGTAATTCTAGTTGCAATGTAATGCGATTCAATTAGTTGGTGAGTTTTCGCATTCGCAGGCCTTTATTTATGTCGTCGATTTGATTTCTTTGATGTACTTTTTAAACCAAATTTTACTGTATTACCGCAATGTATCTAGGATTGTTACGGTAAAAATAAATAAACAGCTAAATAAATAGATGTGCGCTTACATGGAGATGATGACCATAACGATGGAATAAGGCGCGTGAAGGAGCTTTACTAGTACTGTGCAACATAGATATAAAGCTTATGCTATTCCACGTCTATTCTAAGTCTATTCCACGTGACAAGATTGCCAAGATTTTTTTAATAGCAACCACAGGAAATGCCACGGGAAAAAAATTTAACTTGTGTTTACTAAACACATTTGCGTATGAATTTTGACTACTTACGGGTAAATTTCGTATAACCGGGTGCGAAATGAAATGAAGAATTTCGCAATCACAACTTTTCAAAATATCTGATAACATTTCAAAAATACTATCTCGTGTCATCGTTCTATTCTATCTTTTTTTTTCAAAGAGAGAAACAAAACTATGATCCACAAGGACATGATGCAAACTGGAATTTGTCACATTAGACTTGACAGTTGTTTTTGTCTGTGAAGGCTGTCCAGGATGTTTTATTTTCTATTTTTTTCATTACAGGCGCTCCAGCTGCGGAGAGTAAGTATTTAAGTTAACTGTAGGAGAAAAAAATTCCAGAAATCTTTCAGTACAACGCGCAGTGTTAGCGTGCTACAGCCAGAAAGCTTTGCGGGTGGAACAAATCTGGGCTGCGATGTGAAATTTTCACCGCGAACAGCCACATAAGGCCTAATGTCAGCTTTGCTTGCAGAAAACTTGGGAAATCCCGCCCGTTCTGTCATTTAGAGGGATGCATGCGCTCTACTGCAACCTTTATATTTTGCGCAAGACTTTTCGAATGAAATGCTTACAAATATATAGTTTAATGCAAAAGGAACTATAATCGTCTGTGCATATTTGCGATTGAATATATATGCCATCGAAATCGCAAGCATATGTTTTAGAATTTTGTTTTTCACTTTGTGTCCTACCTCAAATTTGACGTCATTCTCTGTGCGACTAGGTAAACTCTTTCGTTCTTTCTCTCGTTCCTTCCTTTTTAAGCAAAGCTTCTATGAGTTACAGATTCCAGCAGTGGTGGCATAGTTCGCAAAAAAACCCGGACCCGGCGAGTGCACAAAAAAGCGGGTGTACACAAATAGGCCCTCGAAGGTGCGGTGTTCGCGTGCGTATTTGTATACGCCGTTTTCAATTAACTGATGCTCTCTCGAGGTCACTTGTCATTTCATGTTGCCATAATTCGTTCTCGCCTTTCAGTGTTGCATTTTATTTCATGTCCGTCATTTTTGTCTGTAGCAACTGAAGTGTTGCGCTGCTAAGCACGCGGGTGAAGGTCCACTTCCCGGCACGGGGGATAGAAAACGTCAGGAGGGAGCATTGAGCAATGTGATAGAAAGAAAGTAAGAAAGAAGGAAAAAATAAAGAAAGAAAGAAGGAAAGAGAAAACAAAGAGAAAAGAAAAGTAGTACGTAAGGCGCGCACACAAGAAACTTCACTTGGCAGAATTTTCCCGACAGGGAACGGCTCGTAATTTTTTCTTTCTTGTTTCCTTTTCTTCTTTCTCTCCTTCCCATTCACTTTTTTGTCTGGTGTCTTTCGTTCCCTCCTTCGTTCGCTCATTTTTCGTCCCTCATTATGTTTCTTTCTCTCTTTCTTTCTTTCTTTCTTTCTTTCTTTCTTTCTTTCTTTCTTTCTTTCTTTCTTCCTTTCTTTCTTTCTTTCTTTCTTTCTTTCTTTCTTTCTTCCTTCCTTCCTTCCTTAAATAAGAAGCCAGCTTTACTCGCGCCCCTTGCACCTCCTAGCACGCATTTCATGTCAGAAGTTTTGCCGTCTTTTTCGCATGATTTCTTCTGAAGCAACCACTCTTCCTGCCAACCCACGAATATTTTAGTAGGCACGCCAGGTATCGTGTTCTAGGAAGCAAAATTTGAAATAAATAAGAGACCGTGTTCTGGATTTCAGCAAAACCAAAAAAAAAAAAAATGTTTGAGATATCGGAGCTGCAGGCTTGCAGAAGTTTTACCAGGAAATTAAAAGTTTCTATATGTAGGCAATATGAAAAAAGACAAAATCTTCTGCCTCACATATGTGGATGTTTACGGTAAAGGCAAGGTTACCTTTGTAGGGCGCATGCCTTTGGAATTCTGCTGACATAGGCGATGCGATACAATAGGAAAGAAACTTTTTGTGATAAAAGGTGGTACGCACTTTAATTCACGTATGTTGTCCGCCCCGCCACCCCCACCCCACACACGCACGCACACCACTATACTTAGAAAGTGAATGTTACTGCACAATCTGGAGCCTTGCTCGCGCCAAATTTTTAATGGTGTTATTTATATTTTCTTGTTTGATCTGTCAGATTTCGCAGAAAATATGCTCAATGCCTGCATTTTGTTTTTTTTTTTATTTTTGCATAAACTCCGTGTTTGCTGCCTTTCTGTTTCTTTTCTTCGTTCTTTACTTCCTGGCAGAGTTGCCAGTTCCGCTTAACATAAGCGGATTTGGGCTTCTTTTTCCACCGAGTCGCTTGTAGAATTTTCCAGTCGCTTGTAGCGTTTTTTGGGCTTATTGGCATTCTTCCAGCAAATGTAGTTATTTTAGTGATCACCACGTTCACCAATAGCGCGTTTGTCATTCACTAATACTGCGTTTATCGATGACTTTGACTAGTTGAGTGTTGAAGTCAAAGATACGTTGGGGGAATCAACAAGTAACGTTAATCATGCACTTGCAAACGCGCATTCAGCCGAATGGAGACTACCCTGCAGACAATGTTAAAAAGTAAATGTGTGCTTTCTTTTACCGTTGTGCACATTTTCGCTGTACAAAATAATTAAAGTGATTTTTTCAACTACCCTTCGTATTTGAGCGATATGTTTTTATTATAATTGAAAGTATTTTTAAGGAGAAAAATTCATTAAATTTCCGCCTCTTTTGGGCTTCGTGGAAGTCGCGCCACTTTTTTGGGCTTCTATTGTGATGATTAATTGCTTGTTAGCTCGGTAGCATCTGGCAATTCTGCTAGAGCATCTAAAGTGCTCTCCAAAGGAATTTCTCCGTGTACATCTGTGTAATCCCCTGCTGCAAGTGAAACGAGTCTTGAGCAACAAGTAATATTTGAGAACGCTAAATGTATCCGAAAGCGGATGTGCTCTGGAGTTAGTGCCGAACGAACTTTTAATGAAATTTAGTCTCTTTTGTAGTAAGGAACAAGCCTTTCGCATACGTTTCCTCCCATAGTGTGCTGAAGGACTTTAAACTCTATACTTTGCGACAGTGCCGTCCAGAAGGACTTTTTTGTTTGTTTTGTAGGTGTTCGTTATTCAAAGATGCTGTGTCTCGTTAATTATGGATTAATTAAAAAGCGCTTCTGTGTCGCAGAGTAGGGTCACCCCGCTATATTTTTACTTTAGTTCGGAACGAGCTATGCGTTGAAAATCGTGCTCATTTAAACACTACCGTGAGACTGCTCGGTTATACCGGCACTCTTCCGTGCAACTAATGAGCATTTTGTTTTGCCACGTCTAATATGGCTTGCTTTTAACGCTGAAGTACTTTATGTGGAGTTTCAGCGAGAATTGACAGCCCTTTCGGTCGCAGAATTGACGTCATTGAAGAACATGATAGTTTTCTAGTATCTGCGCGAGATGTCTCCCATTCCACTTCCAGTTTATATTTTCGGCGTATTTCTGCACTTTTGGTTTACACTTCTACTCTATTGATTAATTTCCTGTTTATGCTTCTAGTAACTTGATTCGCTTCATGGTTTCATTTCAAGTCACTTTACTCACTTTCACTTCCCACTTCAGGTCACGTGATTTGTTTGGGTTTTCCATCCGACGTTATGGCCTTGCTGGGAAGCATATTAATTAGCAAAGTTTGGTGATAAGTTATCGAAGTTATTTCCTGTTACAAAAATTAAATGAAAGCTTTTCGGAAGGACACGTCGCGTGGTGCGCATCGAAGCATCGAGTGAAAAATGAAGCTGCGAAGGAGCTCCGCTGCATGTCGTTTCCAATAGGGCGCGGTAAATCTTCTGCCTTTTTCTTGCTTTGTACCCGTGCCACACGGGCACAGAAAATGACATTCGGTATTGAAGGCATTCAGTTCCCGAATGACATTTTTTTGGCGGAGCTTCTACACGTCCAAACTAAATGACATTTGACCTGATAGTGTCGATCGCAGAATCTTCTGTAGTGAGCAATTATTGAGTAGAATCACAAATAAATAAACATGCGTTTACAAGCTTCATATACCTCCGAGAGTAATTCAATGTAGAAATAAGCATATTACGCTGCCGTAAGCTTTAGTTCGTTGCTTTGTTTCACGACGTTGTAGCCGACCGAAGCAACCTAATAAACGCTAGTGAGATCCATAGCGTAAAAAAAATGGCGCCTGTCGCATCCAAAATACAGCGTTTGAAGCGCTTATTTAAGTGATTGGTGTAAATAAAAGACGTGAAAACTTTATTTTTAGCTGAATAGGATGCCTTTTTAAATAATTTAGGTATTCGCACTTCGTCAGCTGTACCGTCGAGGGTGTGCATTTCTGAGGCAAATGAGTTCTGGCGGTGGCATTAGGTGACGAATGGCGTTTGGGCGACTGCCATTTCGTTTGTCCGTGTGGCGCCGCGCGGATGGAATTAAATCTGAAGGCATTAGGAGGTAAATGCCATTTTCTGTGGCCGTGTGGCACGGGTATTACATGCTGGAAAATGTGTGAACTTCTATTTTTAACGTTCAACTGAATCTGTAACTGGTTCTCTTAAGACATGTTTCACCTGCGTGTTATGATTATTCCTTGCAAAGTAACGTAAGTGTTTTTTACGACACTACCCCGAACGTTAAGTAAGGTCAAGTCTCAGTACAAAAATGTCTGGCAGCAGGGAAATGGCTGGTTCATTTAATAATGGTATATTTCCTCAGAGGTAGGATAAAGCGGCGCTATGAATGGCCAGCCAGAATTTTTGTCGCTTTCATAATCATCAGGTGATTGTGACAGATTATCAGTATCAAATGTTACTGCTGATTCGGGAACAATACGTACTTCCAGTTTCTTGGTATTCTCATGTAACAACATCGTGTAGTTTACCTAGGCCATGTAAGTACTTTGCGCTTGGTAAGCGCGTTCACCTAGAACAAATTATACTTTAGGAATGATTGCAGACAGAACTTCACATCTAGGAAATAACAATGCTTTTACAGCGGTCCCGGCCGAACACAAAGAAAAACAGACAAGTATTTCTCACGTTAGTAAATTTTGTTGCATAATATAAGTTCTATTATTGGGTAAGGTGTACCGAAGAACCTCATGATTCACAAGAGGCACCCTTGAGAAAGGACTCCGGGTAATCTTCCGCCAAGCAGCCTTCACTAACAAACACCCAAAACTGCTCGCGCGAGCGCATTTCTATTCTCATATTGAGTGTCGGGACTCGCATACGAAACCTCGAGCTGTGCAGCAGTATGCCATAGCCCCCGAGCCAATGTGGCTGCCAGTTACGGTAATTGTGTACCAGTGTATACGCCACTGTTACGACACAGAACGCTTTTACTACTTTCCGATGATTATCAGAAAGCGTTGCCAAAGGTAACAAATATACTTTCGTTTTCAGTGGTACCGCATTTATTGATTGCCTGTATAATGTGTACTTATTGCGTTGTATATCACTGTGAAGATATACAGCCCACCCTCATTAAGCTAATGACTAACCGAGAACTGATTGCACATCCCCTGGTTTCGATCTCTGCTGAACCAACAGATATTGTGAGCCGGGAACCAACCGGCTTTGCTGACGAAAACGAAATAGTCGATTCAGTCACGACAAGCCGCGCCTCAGCAAATCTAAGCAATGCCAGGAGAAATCTCCGGGGCCTAGCTAGAAG